>NW_010205224.1:68740-107175 GCF_000695765.1 Mesitornis unicolor | reverse complement strand
AATGTATATGTATATGCTCCCACTTTGGGCCAGTGCTGGAGCCAGCATACTGGGATGAACAGATCTTTACTGGATCCATCAGGAACAATCTTATGTCTGTGTGTGTGAAAAAAAATAAAGAAAAAAGAGAGAGCATGATGAGAAATACAAAAGCAGCTTATTTAAACAATGAGTTCATCTTACTGTTAGTACTTTACACAGAGGCCTCTTGCAAAGGAAACCTCAATAACCTTAAATCTCCTACTATCATCTTTAATTTTTGCTTCAATCAGAATTTTCACGGCACTGCTGTGCTTCTTTGTATTTGTTGCTTACCAGCATGTTATCAAAACAATACACAAGAATATTGCATTTGACAATACTGCCACCTGGGCTACATCTGTAGTAGTAAATTAAACAGTGCCAGGACAAAGGCCCAAGAAATAGGAATTTTATTATTTATTATGTTGATTAGAGAGGTCACTGTCTTAGTTTTAATCTTGGCCAACTAATTTTCGCTGTCCCAAATAAATCCCCAGTTTGACTAGTGAGTTAGCACAGACAAGGGACCATTCCCAATACCAGTTTGGATGGAGGCAGCCTGTTCTTGAAAATATGGCTACACCACGCCAGTTGGCCTCATGGACACAGAATGGGCCTTCGCCATGCCTAATTTACTATATAGACGTTGTAATATTAATTCAATGTTACCTCTTAGAGATTGGATGAGAAAAGGAATAGGTTTGCCACAAGTGATTTTGTCCACCTGGGGAAGGTCCAAACCAAGCCAATTATCTTGGTTAGGGTGAGAAGGCCATAACGGCACTGAGGTGTGCATGCATTTTGATCATTTGGCCAGGACCAGCGTAATGACAGTTCCTAGTGATCTATACCCTGTGACAGACTGGGAATGTCTTCAGGTAGAGTTAAAGGCCACCTGCAAGAAATGCTTTAATTGGATAGCAGGGTAGGGGACATTGAGATAAAGGAGATATCTCTTCTAGATCTTTAAGTATCTCTAGTCTGGAAGAGGCGATTTGGTTTTCTCAGATCATGTAGTGATACGGTGAAAGTCCTATATTCACACTCTGGACACATTTTATGCTCTGTAATTAAGTGATCAAATGAAGTTGCACCTGCTGTTTAATCCAGCCATTTTAGGGTCTGTGTTGTCTTTCATCTGTTGTCAGAGTTAATATGCCAGGTGCTGTATATGACAGAACTAAAAGAACAACAGCTACCATAGGGAGCTTACAGGCTGAAAGAAAAGCACACATAGAAAAAAAATTGGTGGGACTTCCAGACAGGTCAATAATAAATAAATTAAAATTCAATGATCTGAGAAGTTCAGTACCAGTTTCAGTTAATTCTTACTCTTGTATCATGATGGAGAAGCAGTTAACTGATTTTAAGTCTTACTGTTGTGAGCCTTTTAAAGTATGTGAGCAACAAGTCCACTGAAACTAGGACTTATTTTGTGGATGGGGAGGTAATGGAAGAAGTATGATTAGGAGATGGAAACAGCATGCCTGGTTATTATGCATAAAATTATGCATAAAAATGAGGGTCAATATAGAGGCACATCTTCATGCAAGACTTCACAGGTGAAGAAAGAAAATTTACACTGATATGTCAGGCTCAGAGAGTAGATTGAGAGGTTAAAGTTGAGATGATAAAATTTGAAGGTTGGGTAAAGTGATTACTGAACTGAGGAAAAGCGGCAATATGAGATGGTGTCTGTGCAGAAACTGTCGAAATGCTCACTTTGACCACAGGCAGACAGGAACAGGACAGAAGAGAGCATGTGTCCATTAGCATGTACAGAAACTTCACTTCATTGACCCAGAACACAAAGTAACACCCTACTGATCTGCAATCCAGTACCAAGTGCAGCTCAGGCATGATTCAGAAATGACCCCCGATAGATTAGCTACATCTCCCATGCCGAAGTTTTACACGAGTGTAATTCTGTGGCCTTCGGTAGTTTTGTTTTGGATTTACTGTAACCTATTCTCTAGACACAGAAGACAGTTGAAGCAGCTAAGGCTGTCTCTGTACTTGTAACTTACCACTACCACAGGGCACGCCTTTGCCCAGACTTGGCCCATGTCACCCAGCTCTTCCCTAGGTAATGTCTGCCTCTCAGAGTAAGGAACAGCACAAGCCAGGGTGCACTCCTGACAGACATCCAGCCTGTTCTGAGGACAAAAGCTGTGCCATGCCAGCTTGATCTCAGGCCCTGGCCCATGTCATTTCCCGTTGTACATGTAGTAGCCTCAGAGTTGGATGAGTTGTCTGGATCTGTCAAGCTGGTTCCAGCTCAGCCATGTCTCCTAATGTTTCCAAGCTTAAATCTGGAGAGCTTCAGCTGTGGAAGGTTCCTGTCACAGTCTTGGGTGTTGTCAGTGCAGTGTTGCACTGGAATACATGACAGATCCATCACATTTTTAAAAAAGAAAATTAATACTAGATGTAAATGACAGTTTGTGCTCTCCTATTTATGCAGATCACAGCATCATTTTGCTATACATTTTGCTTTCACAGAAGCAGACATCTCCACACTTTCATTTTATGTCACTATTTTGAGCCCTGTTTAGAATGAAGATTTCTCCCACTAGTTTTTTAGTTTCAGTTTCAGAGGCAGGTTTTTGCTTTCTATTTAGACCAGTCTGTGATGTTTGTATATTGTGAAGGGATTTTAACTAGTAATTGTGTCCCTCCTCTGTGGACTATGTGTTCCATACGTTGTTTAAAACCTTAGATTGTAAATTATCCTATTTTCATTATCTCATCTTTGCTTGCAGTTCATTGCCCATCAAAACATTTCATGCTAAGACTACCATTTTCCTCTGTGTCCACTGGTGTAGAATGTTTTTTTCTACTAGTAGTCCCACCTTGAGCAAAGTGCAAGCTGAAATAATATGGATCTGTGAGACAGAGGAGGGGAATGACATAAAATGAATGCACACATTTTACGACACTTCAATTTCAGCATGAGCAAGAATTCTGTGATAATCTGCCTGACTTCATTACCATGAGATATGAAAGTCGCTGCTGTACTCATGAATGAAAGATATGCTTTCATATTCTATGATCAATAATAAAAATGGTAATTTCTAGGAAAAATATAAACTGAATAAATAAAGACCATGTATGTCTGTTGCTGAAGGAATGATATGACTTTGAAGTACAGTTCAACCTCACACAAAGACTGTCTTTGTAATATTGCAAGAGCCACTGAGACTTAAGATTAATTCATGCTTCATAATTGCAAAATACAAAAAATTAATCTCTTCAAGGGCTGAAGGAACTGCCTTTTGAAAAAATAGTCTATACAATGAATTAGTGATGTGAATAGTTATAGACATAAAATATAAAGAAATAAGAAGTCCTCATTCTTACGAAATAAACTAATCACTACAAGCTACTCATCTCCCTCATGCAGAATCATAAACCTAAGGGAATCACAAAGGAGTTCTAAATTCCTTTGAAACATTTGCAATCAACCCTATTCAAAGCAGAATATAGCTTTTTTTGTGCTTTCTATAGGCTCTTCTAGACAACAGGCTCTCTGACTAACGAATGTATTCATATAAGGTAGCTATGAGAAATAAATTAATTCTAATCCTAATTCTACTGGATAATTGAAGCAGAAAGAGATTAACTGAATTGTCCAGATTTGCATGGGAATTCTTATTGCAGTCATAATCTGACTTATGGAACCTGTTGCATGACCTTTCCCTTTCATTTTGTAAAGTAAATGTAAATTCTTTTTTTCTCAAACACACCAAACCCATAACCATTTAGTCTACTTTAGCCTACCCCTAAAATTTTAGTCTAGTTTTGGGCAGAGCTTGTGAGAATAGTGCTGACTTCATTCAAGGGAGAAATAATGTTATGCATTTTATTTTCTTTGGATCATTCTATAAGTGTTTCTGAATATATGTACATGATATAATTTTGGAATAAATAGCTTTTTTAAAAAAAATACAAAACTAATGTTTCAATATCAAGTTTCTTTATTATGAAGTTATTATTATTATGAAGTTAACAGTAAGATCTCCTAGTAACTTACATAAATGCAAAGGATCCTTCTGAATTTTTTTGTTACAACTTTCATTTGATTCGTTGCTCCTGTGCGGCCAAATTAGAGGACAGGCATGTGAGTTATACAATATAGGCAGATCATGTGAGCAAAATCTCCATGGAAACTGCCTAATTTGTGCTTTTATTTAATTAGAGTTGTCCATTACCTCTCCAAATGAAATTTAATTTAAATTCATATGCCAGTCATTTTTTAAATTGTGTATGACTTTTTACCCGTCTCTTAACGAGATCTCTAGTAGGCCATATTTTAGCAGAGTGAGTTTATTTTAAAATTGAGTTTATAAACAACATATTTATTTGACAGTTCAGGTTACGCAACATTCTTAACACTCTTAGCATCCTTGGGACTTATTTTCTATGCGGTATCTGTGCTATACTACCCATTGTTGTCAATTGTATATTCTTAACCTCACAAATTGTCAAAACCAGGAGCGGTTTTTGAGAGTATATCCACTCATTTTGCTTGCTGTGAGATAACTGGGAAAACATAGTACAAATAAAAAGTGCAACCAAGACCAAGTAATATACAGAACACATGTGTTTGTTAAATGGAGCATTGAAAAAGGCAAAACAGTGTGTCTGCTGAAAGCTGAACCAGAAAAAACAGCTTCTCTGATACTGAGGCTGAGGTATTCTTTTAGGAAAAGTCTGACTTGGTTAAAACGTACAGGAATGTCTGCCTGAGGATATAAGGAACATGAACTGATGAGAGTTATTTAGCAGTCATCAGTCCTCAGTCATGCACTGCAGAAACGTGGTCTGCCATACTTGATTTTGTCTTTTTCTGAAGAACTGCCGGTTGAACGTATAGTGAGAGGTTATGGAGTACTCCACTCTTTCACTGATCTTTTGAGATGTCTGTGCTTGTAACACACACAGATGGTAAGAAAGAATACTGTGGAAGGCTGTATATGCTCAAACAACTTCTACTCAGCTGAGGCATCAGCAAATATGGATAATAGGGCAAGAACATTAAAAACAAAAAAAGATAATATTGTGTACTTAATTGAAACACATTGCTGTGATATTTTGTATTCTAATCTATGTATTCTCAAGCCAATCTTGTACCTTAAGGAAGTGTTACTGACCCAATTTTCCATATGCATCTCCATGTTAGAAGTACCTGAGGTAGGTGCCAGGTCCAAATTAATTTGTATGCCAGCATGACAAGAGCGCAATGCAGAGGCATCAAGCTGTAATTTTGAAAGTGGTGTAGGCAGAGTAGCTAAGAGCTGCACACAGGCCATGTATCACGTTTCTGCATACCTCACTGCATTCATACAGCATCAACACCTGAGCTTAAGTGCTCTTCCAGAATTACAGAATTTTTCTCTGGCACAAAAGTAAATGTCACTGGTAGGAGAAAGACACCATCACAGCACTATCAGTGTACAGAATTGCAGAACTGAAATGGTTGTGAATAAAAGGTAAAGAAAGTGATCTGGGAACCATGAGTGGCATTATTTGCATCAGAGGTGGGAAGTGCTAAAGGTACAACTGGAGGACTGACAATAATGATTCTTCCTGGAATAAATACATTAAGGATAAAAGGCAGTTGACTTCAATGTGACTAAGCAAAGCTGAAAAGAACAATGTTAAAGATGTCTAAAAAGGCATTTATTAATATTATGACACTAGTGATGTGAAAATGTCTAGAAAAATTAAAAAAAAATAGAAGAACACTAGAACAACTGGCAAAGAGGAGTAGATACTGCAGATAATAGCATCTCAACGGCTTCGCGTTATCAGAGATACTGAATGGTAATAGGTATCACTAAGTGGATTTGAAAACTAGTGTCTGGATATACAAAACTATCAGAGTTATTAAATAGCTACTTTGTTTCTGTCTTTTCAGAAGAAGAGGGTGGCGATCTGCTCAAGTCGGGCTTCAGTTTTCCAGGGACGCCAGAGGAGGAGCTAGGTACAGATACCATCTCTCAGATAACGTGTACTGCTTGTGCATCCAGAGGCTGGGTGCAGCCGCGGGGGTGAGGAGGCTGCTCTGTGGTACAGCCCTTCTCCAGACACACAGTAGGCATGGCACCAGGTGGTGGTCATGACAGTGGCCAAAAACCGCTCAGTCCAATCCTTCTGGGAATTTCTCACCTTCTAAATAAGGTTAGAGAATTGAAAGCAGAAAAAAACATTAGATCTGGGTAACATCCAGGCAACCAGAAATTCATAAGAAGGTGTTAAAGGAAATTATCAACTTTCCTTCTTTTGTCTTTTTCTTTCTGCTTCTCACAAAGCTAGTAGCAAAATGTCCCACTGGCTTCAGTGTGGCCAGATTTGTACCTTTTAGATTGTGCAAAATTGAGTTTCTGTTTCTGGAATTTCATATTCAGTTTGTCATTGTTTTATGTGAAATCCATCAAATTTTTGACTTATATGCAATTACTTTATGTGGTTATTTTTGGAAGAGAAATATGCAAAGTGGTTTCTGTGTGTTTACTAGTTAAAGCTCCCTTTATTCAAAGTAAGCATACTTGCATTTCAGAACTTAGTATAACAGTAATTTTTCTCCTTTTATGCATATACTCATGTTAATACATTGCAACAGTTTATTTTGTGTTATTAGGTTATTTTTGTATTTGATAAGACTATTATAAACTCTCACCCTGAGCTTATTGATGGACACTGGCAGGAAGATAAATCGTAGTTGCTATATGAAGGAAAAAAAACTGAAGTTTGACCAAGGAGCATGAATTCAGGCAGGAGATGACATTATATTTAAATAAACTCCCAGAACAGGATTTTCTAAAACAAGTAATGTTGCCACTCTGTTACATTCAAGTCAGGAAGTTCCGTAAATGTTCAGTGTAAAAATATCTGTATTGGAGTTGTTTGTCCACTTAATATTTAAAAAAAAACCAAGTGAAAAAAGCTACAATATAAGTTCCAAAGGATGGACAGAAGGATGTGTTAAGGAAGAGACTGAAGAACCTTCAGGCAGTTTCTGCCTTAATTAAAATAGTGCAAGAGTGAAGATACGGTTAAACAAGAGGCTCCTTAGGAATTTCAGAGGTGAGTTCTATGGAAGAGTCATGGAATGAGCACAGCTCACATCCTTCTTGGATATTTGGGGTTTTTTCACCCTGCTGCCCTATTTCATAGCACACAGGAAGGAGTTCAGCTGCCTTGGGGTAGAATTCATCTCATCTAACAGTTGGAAAGTAATTCAGATGTAGATGTCTAAACTGCAGATATCTGGACTTCCTTTGGAGTCAATGAAGAGTGACAGACTTTTCTAGGACATAGCAGATTTGGCCTACTTTAGAAGCTTAACTTAGGCTGAGATGAATCGTGCCCTAGAAGTTTGTCAAAATTGTTCTCCTTCCCATTTGGTTGAGAAAGAACCGCAGGATTTCTGAAGCCATAATAAATGACGTGTAAGTCAATAGTATTAAATGTTGGGTGTCTACAGGAGTAAGGACCCTCATCTGCAATAGATAATCAAAGATTAACACAAGGATATGTGCTAAATTGATCAATCATTCAGCACCCTGATTAGTAAGAAGATGGGGGATTAGTCAGCAGAAATGAGGAACAGGAAAGTAAAAACAAGAATAAAAAAATCACAACCAGACAACAATGAAACTAAGCTACTTTTAAAAACGTCAGCTATTTATGGCCAGAGGACTGTAAAAAATATGCTAAAATCATGGAATGATCTGTCCTTGCTCCTAAATTTCAGGTCCTTACTAGAGTCTTCTGAAAATAAGTACCAAATATCACTAGGTAATGAATGGAGAGAGGTGGATGGCTTTAATCTTTTCAGAAGGAAATACTGTTCTTGTGACTTAGCTGTCAAACTGTAGATGGCCAAAGCAGGTGGACCGGACACCATCAGTAGTGTAAAAACATATGATGTCCCATTGTCCCTTAGAGAGAATCACTGGCAAAAAAGAAGGAGCATACTATGGAACATGGAAGTTGGGAAGACTTTTATAGAAGTTTTGGGATAGTCAGTTAAATTCAGAATAACATCTCTACAGAGAGCTGGGACAGACCTGTCTGTCTGTCTGCCCCCAGTGTTGTGTTCCATCACTTGAAGTTTTGAGTTCAAATTTATGAACATTAGTGAAAAAGCTACAAACTATTAGATCTTTCTCTGTCTTTTTCTTGCTGCTGCACATGTATAAAGTTAAATATTCATTAGAAAGAAATCTGAATCTGGGTGGATAGTCTTATCACTGGGCTATGGAAATGGGCTCAGTCTCTCTATATAAATATATACCCCAATGACTATGTAATTATTTTGTGTGAATAGCCTCAGTCCGAAGGACTGCTAGAGACATTCATTCCTGAAAAATAACATAGAAAGGGCTTTCCTTGAGAAGTAAAATTCAAGTAAAATTGCCTCAAGTCAAGGCAGAGTAGAGATTATGTTCTTTAAAGTAGCTCTAACTGCAGGGCCATTCATTATTCTGGAATCTTGTTCCTGCTCACTGTCCCAAAGAGCTTCAAGTTACGATCTCTCTGGAACTGAAAAATCTCTGGCTCCAGGCCCTTATTTGTAAAACAGTTTTAATATTGCCTGCTGGCATTTCTGGGCTTTGGTGGGGGTTAATGAATATTTGCACAGTATCTCACCAGACTGAAAATGCTGAATAGTCACTAAATAATATTACTAATACAATGATCCACCGCCTTAATTGGGAAAAGGTATCAAGGGATGGGGCTGATCTAAACTCTTTTACATTATTGATTCTATAAAAGACCTCACTAGTTTAAACAGGCAGAAATGCACCAGATTCCTTAAAAAAAAAAAGCTTACCCAAGATTTCATATTCTGTTCTCAAGAACAATATTTCAAAGCTTTTCTGTTACCATTTATTTGTTAACAGCGTTCTGGGTGATAAGTATCATCATGGTTACAAGATTCACACTCACAGCAAAAATTCCTATTCTTTTCACCTGGAATATCTCAAATAAGCAACTTGATAAAGGTAGCAGGACATGGTGGTAGGAGTGAGAGATCTGACATGAGTGATCTCAGACAGCTCACTCTAAGTCTCAGAGAAAATGGAGTTCCTCCAACTCCAGGCTTTCTTCTAGTCAGTGGTTACAAAATCTGAACAATGCTATTTATTAGAAAATAAACACTTTATGAACCTACTCTTCTTTTATGCAAACTGGGAACTTCTCACAATCTTATTTACTTTAGGCATGTATAGGGTAAAGCAGCAATTTGCTTTCACTGTCAAAAAGTTCAGTCATTGAAGGAGACATGTGGAAAATGTGCCATGTATAAATGGCATTCAAATAGTAAAAGAAACATGTGAACAGGGAAGACGGGATGAACTTTTCTTTAAATACAGCTTTCAATATATAGCACCTGCACAGAGTAAAGAGGAGAAAATATGTTATTTAAAAATTATTTTAACTCCTTTTTATAGGTAGGGAAAACATTTATATTACACAAGTTTAACATTAGCAGCTTCTACTATTAAGCAAGGAAAGAGAACTCGCTCTAAAAGCCTTTTGTTTCAGTAAATTACTGTTTTCTCTTCAGGAAAGGATATTGAGTTGATGCTAAGGAGAAAGGTTAAAACCAATAAAGCAGGTTGCAAAGGGAGTTTAGGGGCAGGTTACGAAAATGTATTTTTTTCACAGTTGTTGCGGTCGTGCTTTTGATTAATTGGTACAGTTCAAGTGTCAGACAGTAACTCATGGTTATTCAATCACTACTGATTGCATGATCATGCCTTTATGACCTTACGTGTTGAAAGGAGGAAAGGATATAGCCATTCTTGAAATAAAAAAAATAAATCAAGGCCTGACTTTCCAGTCTGTATGGCTTTCTACCTAGTTACCTAGCCTTCCCCAGTGCAGTCAGTGTCCAGACACTTTGCACTTTTCATGGGCTTTAGCTTCATAAAACAAGCACGACAGGAAATTTTCCCAAGGACAAACAAGGGGTTGGCAGTGGGCGCTTGGCTTTCTGTGCCAGATCCATGCCTCAGTCCACCTTTCCCCAGAGCACCCACGGATGGTCAAACAGCTGCAGACTTTGATTGGAGCTGTTAGAACTTCAATCAGACACAGGGCTTGGCCACACAGAGAAAACTGCTTCAGTGACACTTATCCCTGTAATTAGCAAGCACAGTAACAAATGCTTTACTTTAGATCCTTAGATATTATCCCAGGGTCTGAATGTTTCCCTTCTTTCTGATACTAAACCTCAGAGTTACAAAAGTTTTGTGCTGTGGGAACTGAGATAGAAAGTCTACAAGAGACATCCACAAAGGTTAACCTTAATACAGTGTGACAAGGTCAGGCCTTTCAGTGGCCACTCTCATCACTTCCCACGGCTTTATCCTGGACCATACTAAAATTTTGTGGCTGGACAGGAAATCTTGACTTCAGATTTCCCAAGTTAATCTTCTAACCACAGGACTATCTTTCTTCTATATAATACAAATATGTAGACAGGTAGTTTGGTATGGAGATATAAGAGTCTTTTAAATTTACAAGAGTTTTTTAATATGAGATGCCCGCATATGTCTCTGTGTCACTGTCTGATTTGCTGATTGTGACTAGCTGAACAGATACTGCAAAAAATACCTTTTTTTTTTCATTTCTTCATACTTCAAATCCTTCCTTTTCCTGTATCCAGAAACCATAGTGTAGAAGTTTACTGATATGATGATCAAGACCACAGAAAATGTTAATGAAATAATGAGGATGTTTTTCCAGAAAATAAATTTAGAACTTTAAGTTCCTTTTAGTTATACTCAAAGGTTTATTCTGTGAATTATTTTCAGTCATAGGAAAAAATCATATCCTATGGCCCGAGCATCATATAAAAACATGCTAACTATCCTGTATTTTAATTATAGACTGTTGGCAACAAAAGCTTACTAACAATCTGCAGACCAGAAGCTATTTCTAAAAATTAAACACCTCATAATGTCAGATAACTCTGCAGAAATCCCATTAGCTCTAAGGTCAATTCACAAACAGCAGAAGATATTTGTAAGGATGTAAGATTAATCAAATAAGTTATTTGTTACAAGAAAATAACCTATAAAAATAAAATAACCTAACAAATAGATTATTTGTTATGTTACTCATCCATTTCTACTACAGAATACAAAGGGCATTATGCATTCGTTACTTTTCCAAGAAGCAAATAATTTTTTTCCAAGTGATTTGTGCATTCTGACAGAGCTGTCCAGCTGAGGAGGCTCCTAAGTTCAGTTGCAGAGGAAATACGTTTTATCCAAATTTGGAAACTTCATCCCATTGTTAGACCACATCTGGATTATTGATTCCAGTGTCTGCACTGGAACAAATGAAAGAGCTTTCCAAGAAAAAGAGAGAGAGAGAAGTGGGGAGACGATGAAACAGCTTGAGTTAAGTTTCACACATGGGATGTGGGATGCTAGCAAAAGAGGGATGTTTTTCTCTCCCTCATGCCCTGCTGACCTCCAAACACCTGGCTGCATCGTTGATCCACAACATTTGCTTTCCCATAAAAAGTGCAATGACTGCAATGGAGATGAGGGACTGACTCATCTGACTGCTTCGCTGTGCCTGCCTTCTTCACTGAGTGTCTCCGCTGTATTGTCTTCTTTCAAAAGGACAAAATGTGCAACCTTTTAAATGTATTCCCATGATGGGCAGCTTAAGTTATGTGCTCTCCATTTCCCCAGAAAAAACAGTTACCATGTTCTACCTCCACCTTCATTATAGGTTGCTAAGGCTCTGTCGAGCACAGGACAGTTTGTATTGGCACAACTGGCGTGGTGGGGGAACATGACCACAATGGTCTCTCCCAGTGCTGGCCACATAGGTCACCGATTCAGTCTGCCTTCCTAAGGGGATTTGCACTGGTGTAACTGGTGTAGCAGGATAAAGACAGGCAATTATTGTTAAAACAACTCAGGCTTTCACTGGTGAGTTCAGTTGTCACCTTTCATTGCAAATTTTTGGTGCAATTCTGCTTGTTTTTTCCATATTTTTTACAAAGTAGTTTCTCTTCAATAATACCCAGACAGCAGCATATTAAGATGCCCTGTCTCAAGCTTGCCAAGGGTGTGGGTACTTACACCACCACCTCGTCCCAGAAGCAAGGTTCACACTTTGACCCTTCTCTGCCTCATGGAAGTCTGGGTGCTAATGGTCATGGGAAAAGGCAATTAATACTTGCAAGTATATCTCACAGACCCAAAGCAGAGCTCAGCCAGGCAGAAAAGAGATGGCACCCTGATCTGAAAAATTCCCAGTCTGAAGGTTATGGAAAGAGGGAGATTGTCTGCCTGTTGCTATGACAACAGGTTTAAAAGAGAGCTTGTCACCAGGCTGCTGTTTCTTCCTGCACCCCATTGGAAAATCAAGATGAGACCTCCTCCATCTCAGTGGGTTGAGCTGAGCAGAAAAGTTCACAATACAATGACAAAGCAGCAAGAGGCAGCACCAAGGGTGTACAACTGAGCAGATAATGATGAACTCCAAGAAGTGAAAGAAATAATTGTTTTGGGTCAGACCAAGGCTGGAACTCTGAAAGTTTTGGTGATTTAAAAGGTTACAAAGAACTGATGCTGAAGCAAACAGAAAATCAAATAATTTTCTTCCATTCTGACAATTTAAAAGCTGTATTGAATGTTTAGAAAAAAAAAAGTAAAGGGGATTTTGAAATAGAAAGGTATTTTAAATTGAGCAGTCATATGTTCTGTAGCAATAATCAGTGCTTTCGAGAATTAATGCTTAGACTATTTTTTTCCCAAAGGAGCACTCTATTAAATAAATAAAATCTTTAAAATATATCTATGTTTTAAAGCAATAATAAAAGTCAATTTAGAAAGAATGTACAATGAATATTTTTGCTTGGATATAGAAACATTAGTTCTTGCAGTCCCCTCAGTATTACAGAGGATGGTAAACTTCCTCTGTGATAGAGCATCATAAATAAAGGACAAATTCAGAAGAATTACAGAAACACTAAGCAAAAAAAATATTTCAAGGAAGAAGTTCATAAATATCAACATTATTTCTTTTGTTAGGTTTTCATTTAAGAAACAGTGATAAGTACTTCTTACTAGAAAAGAAACCTTGGAGATTTGGTAGTTCCATTCAACTGAATAGTTGGTCCAAGTGGTTTGGATCCTGGGTATTAAACCTTGGCCTCTGCGCTACCAATGGCACTATTTCAGCAGAATCAGTTTCACCCATCCATGCCATCATCTTCCTGACTGGGGACCCTTCCAGACTTCTAACACATTTATTCCAGTCCAGCATAAATTGTGCTTGCTGTAAAATACAGCCCTGATTAGAGGGGATCGTCCTCAAGTGACACCAGGATTCACAGCTAAACTGACCAAGAACTTTTCTCAGCAAATGCTTGGAACTAACCCAGACCCCAGTGAAGTTAATGGGAGATTTGTCATTGCCATCAATGTGACATGGGTTTCCCTTTTACTTCTAGAGTCCTGTGTAGGTTCCTGTGTATATCTCTGAGTTGTACTACCCAATTACTTTGGCTTTCTTTAATTGCTGATAAATTTGTTGCAGTTTTAATGACACCAGGGAAAACTGTCTCCTGTGTTTTACCTAGTAACTGCAAGCAGCAAGATTTTCTCCTGTAGGAAGAGAAGTCCATAAAGCCAGGCACAATACGGAACAAAAGACGATTTATGGTGTTTGGCTAACTTTTCTGGTCTGTAGTTGAAAGCATTATAACCAATTTTCTTATAACCAATTATTCAGTGATATTCATATAGTGAAGCCCTGGTTGACTCCATACAGCTGTACTTA
This sequence comes from Mesitornis unicolor, assembly GCF_000695765.1. Classification (NCBI taxonomy): domain Eukaryota; kingdom Metazoa; phylum Chordata; class Aves; order Mesitornithiformes; family Mesitornithidae; genus Mesitornis; species Mesitornis unicolor. The sequence continues at coordinate 93,330 of NW_010205224.1, read as the reverse complement.
TCCAGAAGAAAGCTTACACATTAGTTAGTTTAGGTCAATCTAATCCTGATACTTTATATTCTTTCAGAAGCTTCACTGATCGTACAGATTCTGTGAAAAAAATGTTAGTCATAACTCAGTTTGTGGACTTACCTCTGTTACAGCACTGTTGAAAAGGTGAATAGTGGCTATGTACTTCAAACCTGAAAAGCACTGTGTGCTACATACCAATCAATACTAGGACATCATACACTTCAAGCCAATGGAAATTAATTTTGCACCATCTTGAGGATTCCCTGCAGCCCTTCAAACCCTGTAGCTTCTTGCAAATCCTATATTGCCTCTCATGGATTTTTGTCCTGTACTTTGTCATGGCATGGGCTCAACATTGTGCCTCTCATCCTCCCCATACAGTCCAAATGCCCATTTTTCCACTCATAAGATGTGGGATGTCATCATTCCCCAAATACTGTTTCCACATTTCTCCTTTTTTACATATGACAGTCTCTGTTCTCTGTGCCATGCAGTCAGTGGTGTAAGCCTGCTTTAACATGTCCCTGGTCACAGCTTTCCCCAGTGATCATGATTCTCTCTGTTTTACTTCCTCCCAGTACATTGTACTGTGTGTCTCCTGAAATTCAACATCCCCACCTCCCACCCTGCCATATCAAAGATCCCATTCTCACTCATCGATAGTTATTCTGCACTCCTTTTACTATATGCTCTTTTTTCTGATCATGCTTATTTATCTCAGAAATAAATCCCTTGGGATGCTGGATTGCTGAATGGAATGCTAATCTCTATTTGAAAGATGGATGGAGGTGAAGCCAAGGAATTTTTGTCCTGAACAATGATTGGGTGCCATCAAATATTTGTTCCACCAGCAGACATCTGCGTCAGTGCTTGAAACTGTGACTGTACTGAATAAATGGCAGCACTCCACGTGCTCCTTACTTCTCCCTTTGGGTTTTCTGACTTTGCTCCAAATTGGTATGTTCTGGTCACTGATGCTGTTTTTGGAACAGAATTTGCATGTCCATTTTTATCTGACATGGGAGTTATAAAAACCATCTTGCCCTTAGTCATTATTCATCATGTGGTTCCACTGAATTAGCTTCAGCTGTCAAATCATTTTCTGTGTTTTGGCTTTAGACATGTGCCTCAGATCACCTAAATTTATATATTTATGATGTTTTCTGCATCGAAACTTGTCATCTACAGCTTTCGCTGGAGTCACCAAAGGTAAGTATGTACACAAAGGGTGGTATTCATCTGACATTTTTCAGGTATGGACTTCAGGCTGAGATTAATCATGTCAGCTTCTCACACCCCCAGATAAAACCACATCCAGACAGCATATTTGTAAGAATCTTTGGCCCATGTCAGTCTTGAAATCATATCTGTGTATTGGTTGGAAGAGTCCTATTTACACAGCATGGAACTATGATGGGAGCAGTTTAACTGTATGGCCTGATCGCATCCTCTAAACAGAGGGTTTATTGTGCTACTGTAAACACAGCCATATGTGCCAACCACAAGGACGGCTCAGGATCCTGAACAGAGAGGTATTTCATTTCCAAGGAAAGTGTCAGAACAAGACAGGGATCCACATGCAGCCAGCCCATGGCTGGTGTTTCTTCGACAGCCTCGGGCATTTTGATGTTTGGCTTCAGGTCCTCAGAAATGCCTACTTCTCTCCTTTGATTGCACAGGGAGACTGGCTGCATAAAGTACCTTGTTGCAATAGTCCTCAGAGAGCAAATTTTACTTATTTTTCAGGGGATCCTACTCCTCAAATTTCAGTATTTCAGGTAAGCAGCCTGAGATGTTAGATAGGAATTCACAGATAGGTGAATGCACTGCATGCAGTGCAAATGTGTCAACTCAGTGTAACAGAAAACACAAGTAATTTCCTGAAGCTGGATGTTAAAGTCAGGTAGTCACCCAATCTTTGCAATTTTATGTAAATTTTGTACAATTTGTTGTGCTATGTAAATAGGTTGGAAATCTCATGAGACCAGAATAGCAGTTTAAGGCATTTCCAGAATTCCTTCCTTGCACCTGGCAGGTTATTAACTCTTTTCAATCCCTGGAAATATCCATTTTCAAAGTTAGAATAAAACAGAGAAAAATATTATAACGAGTTAATGAGGAAACAGTACTTATCTAATGCTACTTACTGCAGTCCTTGGGAAGACAAACCTCCAGCTAAAACATTTTATTTATACATTTTAATATTTAATATGTACTTATTTGATTATTATACTTGTTTTTACACTATTTAGTATTTGTATTAGTTATAAGTTAGACTGCAAGTATATTTTTTTCATACTACATTGCAGAACTAATTGAACTGGGAGAAACAGCCCAATGCAGCAGTCTGGTTTTCTGCACCACATCTTTTTGAAAGCTACGTTAGGTATCTCTTTTCAGCAACACATTTTACTGGTTACACTATACAAAAGAACTGTTTCTTCTCCAATAGAAACAGAACAAATGTTTCAGATGGGAAAGCAGTTTAAGAAGGAGTTTATAAGGTTAAAGCATTTTAAATTAATTTTTCAGTAGAAAAATAAGTGCTTTGCAATAGCTAGCTAGCTAGCTAGCTAGCTAGCTAGATAGGTAAATAAATAGATACAAAAATCAGGCAGCATTTAGTAGTTCCAGGAATTAATTTTGTGCTCCAAAAGCTTGCTTTCAGTCCGTAACACACAAAATGATTTGTACAAAAAAAATTGTGGAGACATGTACTTCTTTTGAATGTCAGAGAGGTTTCCAGTGTTTTTACATTGATTTTCTTTAACAAAGAGCAGTGTTCCAGGAACTCTAGAGATGCACAGGCCTTATGCTTCATTGTTCAGAGGTTTTTAGCCCTTTTGTCCTAGAACATTAATATTAATTCTAGTTCATTATTTCAAAAAAAATTCTTGGTCCTTGAAACTCTTTCCTCCCTTGATACTGACTGGCACAAGGAAGAAGCTTGAACTCTCTAAAAATTGTAACCATTCCCTGAAGACAGGCAAATTAACATCTGCTTGGGGTAAGAGAGCCACTCCTTTAGAATCAGAAAGACCAGAAGAAAAAAGAAGGGAAAAAAAGCAGGAAAGGACGTGGCATAACAGGGCAAGAGTTGACATAGACAGGAAGGAATGCAGAAATCCTTCCATCTGTCAAGGTTAAAGTTGACTGTATCTGTACACTAGTCTCTGAAAAGAAGAGCTTTAAAGGATTTTCAGGATTTTGGAATTACTAGGTTCTCTCTGAGATAACAGCCCGGGTCTTGGTTTAGATACCCCCACAGTATTTGTGTATTATCTGACTGCCCATTGAAGTCAATGGAAAGATTCCATTTTGCTCTGACAAAAATCTTTAAAAAAGCCATTCCTGTGCTTAGGTATAATTTTTTCACTGTTTCTGTTCCTCTGCCTGCTTTGGATTACTTTTGTTTGTTCTTCTGTCTCCCTTCAGTTCTTTGGTTCTGATGGTGGCACTTTCTTTAAGGGACTAGACATCAGTATCCTCAATTACTTTTATATTCTTCTATTTTTAGAGTGATTACCCTAAAGAAACATAGCAGCTGCTGAAAAAGAAAAAAAAAAAGCAGCAAGCTTTTATTTTATTCTAGATATCATTATCTCCAAGACATAGACTAAAATTCCAGTCCAATCTGTGATTATTGGATAAATATGGCATTATTAACAGATTGAGAAAAAACATTAATAATGTAGCTTTACGAATTTTTATGAATCAGATGAGCTGTGGACATTGACCATAGACACAATTTTAGCCCCTTCCAAATGCTAGAAAAGTATGTTAGCTTAATTGAATTTCAAGCCAGCACATTTTTCTCTGCGTTTCTGGCAGGCTAAGAGCTAGCACATGGTCAATTACACTGGTCTGGTACCATACAGTAATTCATTCAGCCATAGCTCAGCTGTTTCTTCAAGCCTTGAAAAGGCCTCTGGAAAAATGTTGAGTGAATAGTACAAAGCACAGATGACTTGATAAATGTATATATTATAATGCAAAATTTTGAAGATTTTTCAAAGGTATTGTAAGAAGAAGTAATGGTGCCTAGGACATTGGACAGGTTTGATGTCCCAAGTAAAGCCTGAACCTAATTGGAGCAATAAATTTAGATGATGCACATGAAAGTAATTTGGAACTTTATCTAGTATCAGTTGCTCTCTATGGCAGTTTTAAGAGGGGAAAATTCATTTTGGAAAATGCCCCCTTCTTAATTCAGTTTTTAATTATTTTGATTATGCTTATTAAATGCCTATAGCAGTTTCTAACTATAGTGTTTCAAACAAAAAAATATCAGACATTCCATAAGGCACATAAAATGCTATAAGGCTGTGAAAGCAACATACAGAAAATTGTATTTTTCTATAGTTGCACTAAGCTAGAATCATAGGGAGTCATGAGGGATGGAAAAGCTGTTGTTTGATTATCCATTGCAGTGCAATCAAATCATGCTGTCTCATATTCCTAGGGATGTAACAGGATGAAAATGTTTGAAGCCTTCTGGGCTATGTTTGATGCTGTGTGAGGCCTAAAGAAATCACTACGGATGAGCAGTTCTGTGCTAGGGAACTTGTTTGAATGAGTTTGAGTTTCTTATTCCTGTCTAACTCTTTTTCATTCTGGATCTCTGCCATGCACTTCCCTTTTTTTTTGTTTTTTGTTTTAAAATGCATTGGCAATTCAGAGATACAGTACAAGAGTTGCCTTCACTTATAGATGTGCAAGATGGTGACAAAAAGGCTCTGGCCCATACCACTGTGAAAACGAACATCAGCACATCCACATCCAGAGTTGCCTGTATTCCAATTTCAGTTTCTGTAAAAGGAGAACAGTGCCTTCCACAACTCCTGGGATTGTAAGAACTAATGCAGTAATCTCTGTCAGGTGCTTTGGGAACCCTTGATGGGAAGCACAAACTAAGTTCAACACATGGACCATTATTATTCCCCTGATAATGTGTGGTAATATACTGGGTCAAGTACCATTGATTACAGTGCTACTTATGTGGCTGAGTCCCAATGTACTGTTATAATTTACTGCCTTGTCTATATATAGCTGTATTTTTAATTGAATAACCAAAATTATGTTATTTCAGATAAGCTATATTTCCTTTTTGTAACTACATTTATGCATGGTATTATAATATAAATCAAACAACAGATTGAGTAATCAGCAGTAGTATGTTTTTATTTTAATGTGAATATAGCCAAGAATTAAGTAAAAGAAACTGGTATAAAAATACAAGCAGGGAAAGAGAGATACATATACACACACACACATGACTTTCACACCATTATAAGGTCTGGAGGTGACATTTGGGTACTTAAATCCATCTTTGACTTCAGTGTGGGGGGATTGTGCCTAGTATGAAGAATACTTTACTGTTTATTAGTTTAATGTTACATTCATTTTAAAACATTATGTGCAGCTCTGTTTAAATTAGGCTGTAACAAAATTTTCTAAGCATCTTCCACTATAGGAAATGTAGAACATTTAGGTTATGAGATTGCTGATGTTAAAGACTTCCAATAAATTGTGTTCTGTACTGATGGTATCATGACATAACACTTATTTGTTGAATAAAATTAAAGATATATGGGTATTGATCTCTTTCATGACCATATCCAGGAACTGAGTTTTCACCAGCAGTGGGAATAGGATTTAGGGAAGTTCTGTCATGTGCTTTGAAACCCCTCAAAGTGCTGTTGGCAACTGTGCTATCTCTTCAAGCTGGTCTCCAGTGCCCAGTTATGTTGTTATATATAACGAGTACATATTCTCTGCCTTCCACTCGGGTTGAGGCCCCCAACTTCCTTGTTTCAGGCACCTGTGCAAGATTAGTTAGATTCTTTAAAGCAAATTTGCAGAAAGACTATGCTAGGTGGGTTGGATAAACACTTATGCATCTGTTTGATCCTCTGAAGGATTGTCTTGCATCCTATATGTTTGTCTGCTTTTGAAATGCTGCTTAAATAAGCTGAAATTGAAGAGGGAAAGTGAATGTGAAAATTGAATTGAAGCATTTCTGGTTTTTTTAATTTTATGTTTGTAGCATTTGACAGCTGCAAGAAATGAGAAAAAAAATCAAAGACATGATTATCAGAATCTTTGCTTCCAAGCTACTCTTATTTAGTAATCATGCTTGTTTAATAACCACAACTTGAAGGATGTGATCCATAGGAACAAGCGATTGAGTATATAAAAACTCTTAGCTTGCACCTACAGATATTCATTTTATCAGGAATAACACAGAGTCATGAAATAAATATTTTGTCATTTGGACATAAAAAAGGAAAAACTGCCTAGAACAGAAGACTTTACATATATGGGAATACCGATAATACTTCTGGACTAAGGATAATAGATGTTCAAATATTATGAAATGCTTATTCATAAACTGTTAAATTATATAAAAATTAAGCTTCATTTCAGCATGTTCATATTATTTTTCTCTTTACTGTTTATTATTAATGTTTATGAAGAGTTAACTTGAGATCCTGAAGCTGAGATTCATTTAAGGAAATGAAGTTCAGTTTGTGATACGAAAATGACTCCAAGGAAAAAGGATACATTTAGATTTAGATTATGTCCAACTGAGAAACACAGCAATAGGAACTAGATCCATGTAACTTAAATGACTATTCACAAAGCTTGACATATGAATTCCAGATAAGAAATAATAAACTGAATACTTGAATGTATCCATTAAATCTATTTGAGTAAATTTGTGTGACGAATAGCTTCATAAAATTTAGAGCTGCTAGCAGACAAATTTGCAAACACGAAGGAGGCTGCATTCACCCCATAATTTCCTTGTAATGAGCGATTTTAACCAGTTTTAAAATGGTAAAAGAAATTCCATGAATGGTAGAATTTTCCATCATGCTTATAGAGAAAAAATCTTTAGTTTTGCAATATACTTGGGTTTTGCAAGTTAATCTTTTAATCAAACACATAATACAGGTTTTATGTGTTCTCCTGACAGACCAGCAGTACTCATGGTCGCCTTCTCCGCACTTCAATGAGGAAAGATACTCTCCTGCTCTGAGGAATATGAAAGGATTATCTGGTAGTCGCAACCAACCACAGTTATGTTCAGCTCATACTTGTGGCTTAGCAACCCCTGAAGATTGTGAACACACTCACGACCATATTCACCATGGGCAGGAGCCAAGGCAATCATATCTTCTCAGCCCCACGGAGAGTTGCCCGATGGACCACCATCGTTGCTCGCCACGCAGCTCCATTCATTCTGAGTGCATGATGATGCCCATGGTAATGGGCGATCACATGTCAAGTAGCACTTTCCCCAGAATGCACTACAGCTCACATTACGACGCAAGAGACGACTGCACCATGTCTCACGGTAACCCTAAGATTAACCGTATTCCTGCAAATCTTTTGGACCAATTTGAGAAACAGCTTCCTCTTCACCGGGATGGGTTTCACACTTTACAGTACCAGAGGACCTCGACAGCTGCAGAACAACGCAGTGAGAGCCCGGGAAGAATACGCCATCTCGTTCATTCAGTCCAGAAGCTTTTCACTAAATCTCATTCTCTGGAAGGATCATCCAAGGGCAACGTTAATGGAACCAAGGGAGACAGTCGAGGGGACGACCATCATCATGGGCACCATTCCAAGCATAGCAAAAGGAGTAAAAGTAAGGAACGAAAACCAGAAACCAAGCATAAATCTGGAATGAGCAGCTGGTGGAGCTCTGATGATAATTTGGACAGTGATAGCACTTACCGAACCCCTAGTGTGGTAAATAGGCACCATACAGATCATATATCCCATTGCTACCCTGAGGCGCTCCAGGGACATTTTGGGGATCTCTCATTGAAGACTTCCAAAAGTAACAATGACGTAAAATGTTCAGCTTGTGAAGGGCTAGCAATGACCCCTGATGGTAAATATATGAAAAGGAGTTCTTGGTCCACGCTTACAGTAAGTCAGGCTAAAGAAGCTTATCGCAAATCATCGCTGAACTTAGATAAGCCTCTGGTTCATCAGGAAATCAAACCTTCCTTGAGGCCATGCCATTACCTTCAGGTAAGAGGAAGAATTTCTTAATTTCTGTAATGGAAAAAGCATCACAGTTTGTGCCATTAAAGCACTGAAAAAGATACAAGGGTAATCTGTGTATCTCTCTTAGTGAATATCTGTATGGCTCTCCTAATGCAGATATTCTGTGAAAGTGAGAAAAGTCTAGCCTTTGTCTTGGTTAATCAGGCACAGATTAAAAGCTTAATAAAACTGGTGTCACATAAATTAGTTTAAGGTCACTGAATGTGTTTTTATCTTCGGAGTTCCCACTGAACATCTCGATAAAATCCATACAGCAGACTAAATAAGGGCCAGTTCTTCCAGCAGTCTGAATCTAGAAAATGTATGTCAAATACAATTGCAAATGAGTAATTTTAAAAACAGGCTGCGTGTTATTTTTGTGTTATATTATTCCTTTTCTTCAGGTTGTTGTAAGTAACAGGAGAATAGATTTACTGGTGTACTCAATTGCTTTGTTGTGATGATGATTATTCACAAACTTCTTTGTGAGTGGGTCACCCCACTTGTTAAAAGTTATACGGGAACCTCAGGGAGATTAATATTTCAGGCCTGATACTCACTGTTTGTGGTGGTGTTCTTCACACTTGTTTTCTTTAGCAGCAACCAAGCAGCTCCCACTTTCTCCTACATTCAAACTTTTATACCTGCTCCTTGCGGCCATTTGCCATCCCAAAGTCATGTTAGTGTGGCCATTTATATCACTAGATATTAAAGTGATATGAGTTTAAAAATTAGCTTTCAAAATATTTTTTTAGGCATTTACATAATTTACATGGCCTAGGTCCAGCACAGTCTCATTAGCACATCAGGGTGTACAGAGAACTGCAGCGGGAGTAGAACAAGAAGGAGGGAGTAGCTGGGAGGATAACTTCTTCAGCTAGCTTTGCCACTGGAACAAAGTACGATACCCTGTGGTATTTTTACCAAGCACAGTCTGCAAAGCCCACATTGTTCTGAGTACCTTTTCTTTTATTTCTTTTTAAAGAAGCTCTTTTTCTCCAGAACTTATCTGATTCTCACATTAACGTGAGCAAATCTCCACTTCAGACATATGTATTTAGAGATTTTCAGCTCCTGTGGGCTCTGCAGAAGCCAACAAACAGAGAGTAGCAGCCATTGTACTTCCATGCAGAGCTCTCTGCCCTCTGAGCAATGGGGGACCCATAGTAATGAGTCATACTTGAAGAGCCAGACTTTTTCAAATGCAGATGCAGACATCCAGGATCAATCTTCCCTACTGAAACAGGGAAGGTTCCTCATGGCAGAGAAAGACAAATAAAGAAATTGTAACCTTCCATGCAAATTGATTCCAATTTAGAGTGACAGCTGTGATATTTTATCGAATCCAAGTAGAGTTCTCATATGTGTAAAACTGACTATCCTTCCCTGGAAGTTTTTAATCTAACTCAATGAGCCAGGACTGGAAGCGCATCCTGTGCAGAGACTTCCACTTGTGCCTGTGCTCTAAATCCACATGTAGAGCTCCAACGTTACAGAGAAGTTTAGATATGGCTCGCTTTTTCCTTGTAATGACATACTTCTACTTCCACACTGACAGTTCTGGTTCCTCTACATTTCTCCTGGGTTTTGCGGTTTCCTTCTCATCATGTTTCATTGTTTCTTCTTCCCTTCTCTCTTTATAAATCGGTTGTTTGGTTTTTTTTTTGCAGAAGCCACCAGATTTTACTTTTCATGGTCTTTCTTCTTACTCCCTACTTATATCAACATCCTCAAGTTAATGTGAAACACTGAGTTCACAAACTGAGTTATCACTAAGGTTTAGATCAAGCCCAGTGGCAAGCCTAGGGAAAAAGAAAGCATTTTTTGCAGTGTCATTGTTTTATGCTTTTTGTAATTTTGGGATGACTACAGAAAGCATTTTTCATCCAGTTATTAGGAAGGTTCATCCACTGTAGGTTCCTCTTGATTAAAATCTAAGAGGTGTGAACTTTATTTTTTACTGCACAAGAGACTTTCTCTGTGATCTTTGTTATTAAGCCCCTTTAAAAATGGAATAGTAACCATTCCCTATTCACAGAGATCCTATAATCGAAATCTGTTAAGACTTGAGTGTTCAGTTACTACAGTAAAGAATCTATAGTTGTATTCAAAGCAATAATACCAGGAATTCTGGAGCAGGAATATCCTCTTTGCAAGATAATAAAACAAAATATATGTTCTGTAGAATCTGCATATGCTGTTCAGAGCACAGATATCTTTCAAGTTGAGTGGCTGGCTGATTCACTAGCCCAAGGTCAGGAAACAAATTGAAGGGACACCATTCTGTCAATGCCATAACTAAATGCTTAGTTTTGAAACTTCTACTTTGAGGGATGCCGGGCTGTCACATGGTAATCATTAAGACCAGAGATATAAGTCCCATTATTAGCTCTGCCATGAACTTTCTCTCTGACCCAGGAAATGTAATTTGTTAATCACTGCACACTTCAATTACTGTGTCTGCAGAACTGGAGAAGGATATTCAGCTTTTCTTACAGCAATGTAAGAAGCATCACTAAATAATGATGGGATGAAAATAATAATTAGGTTCAGAAACTGAGAAAGGTGGAGAAACATGTCAGGATCCCTAGCCAGGAGAGTTTACTGCCTTGCCTTGCCTTGCTCCAGAATATCTGGAAACAAGAATCCAAGGAAATATGAAGCTGATTATACAGCAGCAGATTTCCCTGAGGTGCACAAGTGAACAGATTAGCAAAAAACTCCAGGCCCTTCACAGGATCTCTGTGTTTATAGCATTACAACATATGATATTAAAAGACATTTCTCCTGAGTGATGTCAGCTAAATATTTTTAAATTCTTTTTAAAGCAAAGCTGTGAAATTATAGTCCTTCAGAAATCTTGTGTATGAGTGCACAAACATACCCCAGAATGATGAAAAAATATTTTCTATGTTTATATATTAGTATTATAAATTTATAATACATATATGGCTTTTACTCTGCTACCTAGTTATATCAGGATTTGCTGTACCCAACTAACTTTTCTATCTACTCATCTCCTCCTTGATATTTTTTTCTTTTGACACCAGTACAATATATTGCTATTTCTGTTTTCCACTGTTTTGAAATACAAAGTCCCAAACTGGAAGACCATGGCAGTGTCCTAGGCCTGTGCTTGAGACCGTGTTTTCTGTGTTGTGCTTCTGGGTTTCCATTTTGACTTCCACAGTAATTACTGAGCTGCTTTTTCCTTAAAACTGAAACTCTGAAGAGTGAACAAAGGAAATTCCTTTCTAAGAAGTGAGCTTCTATCAGACTCACAGATGCCTGAAAACAGGAGATGAGAAAGAGGTTTTGAAGGCATCTACACATTATATACTTAAGTCATGTCCTAGGGTTGAAAGAAGGTATTTCTTTAACCTGGTAAATCTCCAAGCTTACACTTTGGCTCCTCTCGTAGGGTTTCCCATTCCCTACTCCTTCCCAGACAGTCCTTAACCTAAGTTAAAGATGATTCAGTCAGTGGGCTTTGTTCCAGCATGGGTCGTCATCTCATCCAAAAGTGGACAGTTTGAGACAACTAAATGAGTACAAATAAAGCTGTATAAAATAGTAATTTTTTTTCTCATCTAAAGCTCAGATAGATTTACATCACTTCTGCTGCAGTGAAGGTGGTAGGAACAGGAGCAGAGAGCAGCCATTTGTAACTATACACTAACAGCATTTGTCAGATTCTTGTGAAAGATGAGTCGCAGTCTTTATATATGAGTCTTTAATTTCTGTTTTGAATGCAGACAAATAGAGCTACAAATGCATTTCTGGGCACAAAAAACTTCTATCTCACTCTGCAGGCAGAATAGCCCAAGTAGATCCCACATGCAGTAAGTAAAGTGCCCTTTTGTATAGCTTTAGGTATAGTGGCTGCTACTGGTCTCCATGTCATTTTAATTTTAATATAAAATATGTTAAGAAAAAGATAAATGAGTTATGAGATCTCTTCTGTCTTCATCAGCTGTTTTGGCTAATTAGGTTTAGCACATATACAGTGCAATGGCTTTGATTAATTTTGCTCTGATATGAGTATTAGTGAGGAGCAAAGATTTTGACTGGTGAAGCGGTGGGACAAAGAGAAAAGGAAAAATGAATATGAACTAGATAGCTGTGCTAAAATGATGGATACAGAAGTGCCACTTTTGGTTTCCAGGACTGAAATACCTTTGAATGCTAGTTAAAGAAAAGTAATTCCTACAATAAAGCCAAAAAACAGGCAAGAGCACAGGAGTCTGCATCACTGAAGTTATGGAGCACAGTGCTACGTGTCACTGATTAATATTCCTCCCTCAGCCATTCAACAGCCTGCGAAGCAGCAAGCAGTCAAGGTAAACATACCACAAGGTACAGTGAGTGAGTCAGCACTGGAAAAGAAAATAGCATGTTGTGCTAAAAATGGCTTCAGCCCACTCCTGTCTTCCTAGTGCTTTTAAGTACTGGCGTCATCTGTTACAGCACTGGCACTGCTAAGCATGTGGGTAATAATGTCAGCTGTGTACTCTGCAGAATGAAAGAAAAGCACAAGCGTTGGTCTCTTAATAAAGGAAAAAGAAAAAACAGCAGTTTCAACAAGGCTCTTTGCTGGTTTATGTTATGTCTACATGGAGAAGAGCTTTGAGGATAAGCTAATGGATAAATAGGCATTAAGCCCTCAATTACATTTTTCCAGGAACTCCCCTGGGGACAGGACAGATTCCCACAACTGATACCGCTGCCCTTTAAGAAGCACACTACTGCTTCGCTCTCTACCCCTGGTTTGCAAGGACGGATGGATTTGAACTTAGTGTGGCTTTCTTAGCACTCATCTTTGTGAAACTAGCTTGTATCTGTTTGCTTGACATAAATCCATATATGAACTACAGAAACTACATCCAATACTCTACCAACTGATGCATACTGTAGAGTTAGCCAGAGCTAGCAGAGTTTTGAAACAAGCATCCAAATCACTATTACCCATGCTGCCTTCACAATGATTTATGACCAGCCACCACTCCAGAATTAACTGGGTTGTTTCCCCAGCAGGAAAAACTAGGATAGATAGTAAGGTAGCAGGGTAGTCTGCATCCTAAATAAGCATGGACACGTGCTGTACCATTTTAATTTCTACAGCCCATTACAGTCCCACAAGGATGTCTCAGCTAGCCCTGTGCCCTCCCAGTCAGGAGTGGAGTGCAAGAGGGACCTGTAATGCCCAGACAGTAAGGGAAGTAATGGAACAGTTAATGCCCCACAGCTGGTTCACAGTGTTAGTATCAGCCTGCAACATCCGACACAGCACCTGGGGCCACTGTGAAGTTATTCCCCAGGTCAGTAAGGGTGTAGTCCTGCCATACAGTGCAGAGAGCTCAGCAGCTCAGGCTTGTTCCTTGTAATGCTCTCTCTACCCATCATTTCTCTGAAGTATTGCACTTGCAATTTTAAGAACATTAAATTTAAAGGATTTAATAAAGCTGACATTCCTCTGTATTTACAGGATGCTGATGGTTTCATATGGCACAAACCCCAGAATTCTTCTTAAATACACCTTCAAAGAGAAAAAGGAGGGGAAAAAAAAAGAAAATAAATACATTCAATCAATGATGGCATAAAACTCTGGCCAAACTCTGTCTCAGTTTACTGGTGTCTTGAATTACTGACCTTATCAGTGATACAGCAATGCACTGCTTCCATGCCCATGTACTAGGATGCTCATATTGGCTGAAATGAGTTGCTGAAGCTTTTCTCCAAACAAGAGCAGAAAGATTTCAGAGTCAGTATTTTCTTAAAGCTGGCAAAACAAATCTCTACTACTGCAGAAATGTCAAAGCCAGGAGTAGAAAAGGGAGGCTGTGATCCCACTGCCCTTTAATCAGGGGGAATTGTCCTCCTTTGTAACATTACTACAGTGTGTTGCCAAATTGTTTTTCAACACTCGCCTCACCAAGGCTGAAGGCTGACCTTTGCAGTTGCTACCCAAAGTTGTCACTGGGTCTGAAGAAGCTTTCAGCCAGGAGAAACTCACTATTTTATACACTTAGGCCAGCTCCATCTGTCAAATGAGACCATCAGGAATGTGCGCTCGAAGGTGTAATGACCGCTCACTCTCCTATGCTGCAGGCTTAGGGCAGAGCCAGCTCCTTGCCGAAGCTGTCTGTACCATTTTTCCTGTAAACAGATGACTGTAAAAAACGGTGAAGCATTCATAAATGTCACTTTGATTTTTTTTTTCCCAACAGGTTTTGGCCATTTTACAGTGCTGTGCTTAAAGTTTGGGTTTTTTTTAAGTGGAGCGGCCGATGCATCCTCAGCTCTGGCGGTTCATGTATTTAAGTAGCTGAATGTCTGTATGGATAAGGTCCCTGGTACACCTGGTAGGGGAACTGATCTTTTCAAAAGTGTGCAGATAGTTCAGCATTGCCTAGTAGTTAGTCAGGAAAAATCTCCTCATTTCAGTTTGTAAACTAATTGGAGTCATCTGGAGTTAACTGTTCAAAACTGTCAATCATTAGTTAAAATGAGAAAACGGGATGAGCGGCAAAAATATCTATTTTATATAGCCTTTAAAATTATTTATATTTTAAAGACAGGTACTGTTTTTTTCAGTAGTAGCCCAATAACAAATAGAAAAAAAAATGTATCATTTCCTGCTTGGATTAAATGAGACATTGTTTACTGCAGGCCTTCTTTTGGGTCACCCTGGCTATGCTGCCTTTTAGGTTCTTCTTCCCTGTCCAGCATCATAATAGCTCTGCAACATTGGAGTTCTTGCTCCATCTGCAGTCTCTGTGCGTTTGGAGATGCTGTGCATTGCATGTTGGGAGCACCTCTCCTTTTCTTCCTTTAAGGGCATTTTTGTCTCTTAGTCTATACTTCTGTGGCCATGAATGGTCTGTAGAGTCTTGCCCTGGTCACAGAGGTAATGATAAGGTGACAACTCTGAATTTCCCTCAGTGTCTGCAGTGGTTATTTGCAGAGGGACCTACAGGTAAATTGGGCTGCTAAGTCATGCAGTGTTGAAAGTCTGGGCTGAAGAGGCTGAGGATACTTTATTTTCCTGCTTCTGAAAGTGGCCAGAAAAGGACAGAATATTAAATCACTGCAATGCGTGTGCTGTGCCACACAGAACCCCAGCTGCCTGCAGGAGCAGTGGACGTCATGCAACGAGGCCATAGGGATGCAGGTGACCCCACATGAGCAGGAGCATCTGCCTCACACTTGGGGAGTCTCCCACAGCTTCACCAGTGAAAAAAGCAGGCTGCTTTTCTTCACTGTGCAGTGCAGGTAGCTGGGCTCCATCTGCCCTGCAAATGTGGTTCAGGCAATTCAGTCTTCCTCTCCCAAAAGTATCTGCCAGGAAAACTTGTATTTAGCTTCAGTTGCTGATACTGTGGTCCCCTGGGCCTCTGCTGCCTTGTCAGTCAGGCAGCTCAGCCGACTGGGATATTCCTGGCTCCCCTTCATCCGTAGTGAGTGACAAGCTGCCATCCAGTTTAGGTCTTTAGCCTTTTGATGCTTGGTTTTAGCAAAATTTGCATTGCAATGAAATGAATTCCATTTATAGAGAAAGATGTAAAGAAAAATGCAGCTGTGGCCCAAAGAGGCAAAGAGATAGAAAAACAAACTCTAGATGGATGACTATGGCAAATTAATTGGCAGAAATACTGCATTTTGTGGCAAGCATGAGAAGTTCCAAGTTTTGGTCTTTGATGCTTCCGTGGACTTCTATTATTGAAATAATCACTACGTTATGCTCCATCTATGCTATCAAACTGCATAGTGTCAGGAGAGGCTCCTTGGCACTGCATCCTCATCCTCTGTACTGTTATGTGGCTCAGCCTGTCTTGGGCATGGTTTTCATCTAAGTCAGCCAGTATTTCCCTAAACAGTTCCTGGGTACAGTTCAGGACTTGGCACAGGCCAGAGACAGTTCCTGGTGGTCACACTGATTTGGAGGCAAAGATTGCTCCATAGAATGGATGCAGAGTGCTGCAGGCCAGCAGGCCTGCAGGCAAGACAAACTTCATTTACTAATGTATGCACATCACCACCCCATCATCATGCCATTTTCATCCCTTGGCTAGCTGTGTGTCCTTCTCCAATGGTTGTGCAGTAGCACAGCGAGTTGGAGCAACTCACCAGCTCAGCTGAAAACTTAACTTTGCTTATCTTTGGTATTGTTGTTAGGCTTATTTTCCAGGGAGCACTCTAAGTCACTTTACCATTACTAGCATTTCTTGAAAAGCTGAATATTGCTTAAGGAAAACCTGCCCCACTAAAGTTAATGTTAGTATAATTTTAAAGCAGCTGAAGCTGACCATGAAGCAGCATCCTGGGTCACTTACCAAAGGAAATAAGCAGCCAACTGGGACCCAGGTTTCTTGGTTGAATACCTACAGTTTCTGTGTCTTAGATTGTGAGGCTATATATATCTAGGTTCCCAAGCCCTTCATTCAGTCCAAACTTATATCAAATTTCTGGCACAAAATCTCAGTGAGCCCCAGGCTTAGAAAGCATAGAATCACATATAGTGTGGACAAGCCTACCACCGCTGTCTGACTGCACCTCACTCCACCGTAACAAAACAGCACAGAGTCCAGCAGGTCCCAGAGGAACCCAACAGAGGATTTGCAGGTGGCTGAACTGCAAGGGTCTTTGCCAGTGGTGTGAGCACAGCAAGTGATGAGGTGGGCATTTGTCCCACATTCATCCAAACAGTATTAACAAAGTGACAGAGTCCTTACAGCACTAGTTACAGTATTTAACTGTCATTGGGTTACAATTCATATAGTTGCTACAGAACCAGTTAGGAAACATAGTGCTGGTTCTTTTTTTTTTTCGTTGAGTTCGTCACTGTTGAGATACGGGTTGTGAAGTACCATTTAAATGAAAGGAGCAGAGTTCTGTAGAAAATGCAGAAGTGGTGACTAAGCAATCCTGAGTACACTGGACAGAAGTCTTCTTTCCATCGAGGACCAGTTAGTGCAGCTTTGCTTGGAACTACACATGAAAATCTAAAATCAGGCAATAAATAATGCTGGTACTGCTTTGCCTATTTGAACAACTCCCAGCTGGAATATTATGTTTGTGTTTTGTGATCTGTACAGGTGTCCAGTTCATTCCCAGCTCCCAAATTCCTGAATTCAAGTTGTTTTCAGCATAAAGCATATATTGTTTGGGATCTACATGATTTTTCTTCTTCTTTCTGTGATACTATGGCTGTTCATAGCAAAGCCTGAAGAAAATGGCTGGCAAGACAAAGATGCCTCTTGCTTTCTCAGATTAGTGCCTTGCATGATGGACAGTGTCAGTGGGCTTTTGGGGAATGCCACAAGAATTCTTTGTGCTGCTGAGCTGTCAAGGGGTTCAGGAAGTTGGGGGTGGCATGTGAAAATTAAAGCTACTTATGAGGATTGGCACTGTTAGTTTTGAGAAGGAGTCCCTGGCATATTTTGTAGAGATTTTTTAATGGTTTCATTGTATAATTAATATTCTTTGAATACTGGATCAGCTCTTTAAAAGAAAAAAAACCACAGAAAAAAACTAGTTAAGAATGTGCACTGAGAATGGTGTTGAGGTGTAGACACAAGGCTAGCTACTGAGGAAAAAAGGTTTTATTTTCAGATACTGCACTCTTCCCTCCTGCAAAAAGCTAGACCAATAGAGTCTAGAGTCCACCGCCACTGAATAGGGGAATGTCGTTAGTGTCATTAACTTCAGAAGAAAATTCTGGTAACTGGTCAGTGTTACTTCTTCAGCAACATTTTTGAAACCGCAGGAGGTCCAGTTCCCAACTCCCACCTCCCATTTTAATATCAAGGAAACTTTCTACTATGCTAAAAAGCATTTCTGTCTGCCTTGCAAGGCTGTCATCTACTTTCATCTACTTGCAGCTGTGCGCAATGGTTCTTTTTCTGACACTCCTTGAAGAAGGTGTGATTTAAGAGGAAATCTCTTACCTCTTTCAGATTGTGTCCTTCTTTTGTGGGGGTGGGAGGGTTATCTTCTTGACCAGGCTGAGAAAGCATAAAATTATAAAAATTACATATCTACTGCATAGTGTTTCATATCTTATCCTCCTTCATATCATTATAGTCTCATTTCATGCACAGACAGCTTCTGCTTCTAGTAAAATGTGAAATTTATATTACTAAAATAAGATTTAGGTCATAATGAATATTTTAGTGCATTTTACTTCTGCATGCTAATTAAATTTCACAGGACTCCTGTGAGGTAGGTAATCCTCATTTTAACCTTTGAGAATAAGAAATATGAAGAAGTGATACTCAGCTCCCTTAGCTGAAGCCATATATCCAGAAGTGTTTCATTTTAGATAGTAAAGGGATATGCCAGATTTTAAGATGATCAGCAGTTTAGCGATGGAGCACCTTTAAAATTCTGGGAGCTGGAAGCAAATGCTGTAGAAGTGGGTGGAACAACGGGAGCAGATCTGTGCCATTGACTGTTGCCAGTTTGACTTCTTTAACTAAATCCTAAACCGAAATCAATCATACAAAAAAAACCCCAAACCCTTGAATTAACAGTGGTCAAAATCCAGAAGAGCTGATATTTCATTGTTTCTTCCCGTTTTTACATCAATATTTCTTAGATACAAGCTTGGGTATTCACACTGCCAGCACTAGTTCCTGAATGGGAGCCTAGATTACCTATCTCTGATTAGATGTAAGGAAAAAACATTTTCCCCCTGAGTGTGGTCAAACATTGGAACAGGTTCCAATTGTGAAGTCTCTGAAAAAAAATCTGTATTTGTTCTTTAGAAGATGGTTTTAGGCTGTGAACAGGAAATGATAGAAGAGTTTTTTTGCTACATGTGATTGGATACAATCAACCCAAGAAAGCAGAAGTGGCTGAGATTTTTCTTCATGCTTTCCATATTGGTTGCTAACTAAAGGGACCTTTTGGTTTCTTTTGGATGCTACTCTGAAGGAGCTAATTCTCCTAAATGCCTTTTATGGGGAAATAAGGGTCCTGCCTAAGGTTCTGGAGTTCACTTTCAGGGTCAGCTCCAGAAAATGTAGTAAGGTACCAGGTACTTTAATAAAATTGGCCCTAGGTGACTAATATAACATATCATACTGAATCAGTAACAGAACAATTAAAAGATCCCAAATTTCCTGAACCTGGTTGTGCTCCTCACAACAGCAGTGCATGAAATTTATGAAAGAGACTCATCATCTTCTGTACCAGTTACAACCAAATCAGCAGCCGGTGACAAAATTAAATGAAAAGATCCAGACCTTGTCAGTTCATTGTTCTTACAAAAGGAATTTCATATGGTAATATGCAATCTAACTCCTCTGTGGATAGGAACTGCATACACAAGGATTCATGTTAACATCTAGAACAGGAGGAAGGCCTTTTTAGACATTATAAATATCAGCACTCATCACTATATGCAAGTAGATAATTAGGGTAATTATTCCCAATTAGCAGCTGCAAGCCCTGCAGATGGGAATTTCAGGGGCTGGTAACTGTTGGAGGAAAGCATTTCTGCAAGCTGCAAAGCCCTTCTCATGTTTTGGAAAATACACATTTCATGACCCTCACACATGCTGTGAAATATTTTTTGTTAATATTTCAAAATAAAGATCTTTCTGCCCTTCTGCTTTTCTTGAAAGCTGTATTGGGGTCTGAGATGGCCTGGATTTGGAAATATTTTTTTCAGGTATTTAACCTATCAGCTAAAGTGAACGATGAACCAGGCCAAACTGGGACTCAGTTTTTGCTTCTGTTGAGATCATGAGGAAAAACAATGTCAAGGACCCTTTTGCTGACTTTTGAAGACAGCAGAAGGACTCCAGCTGTTTTCCTAGGCTCTGCATGAAACTTTCTGTGAGAACACGTTGTCAAACTCCCTTGCCAGGCTCCAGAGGCATTTTCCCCAAGTTCATTGTATTCTGTTCTTTTGAATGCCTCAAGGGTAAAAAAACACACATATTTTAATTGCAAATAATGTTTTTTTCAATCATAAAGGCTTCTGTGATAGTCAATGAGTTACTCAGATTAGAAAGGGATTCTTGGTGCATCTGTGTATACCGTGAGTACATCACAAGCCCAAATGGAGCATTTTTTAGCTTTCATGTGAATTAATTTAACTTTTGAATTCAGAAAGTGAAATAAATGTAAACAACAAAAATAGTAACGCCCATAACTGTAAGTTTTGTCCTCATGAAGCTCCTTATCACAGTGAAGAAATGTAATATTCTAAGTACTTTAATGTAAAATAATCATTCCTATCTTTTAAAGTAAGATTTCAACATCAATCAAGAAATAAGCCTGTGTTTACCCATTTAAATCCAGACGTTATCTAGTTATTTGAACGTGGAATTTCAGATAAAAGAAAGCTGAAAAACTAATCATTTTTGCATTTGAGTAAGTAAAAGGTTATTGATCAATGTCTTTTTTAACTTTCTATTTAATTTTTTTGAGCTAAAATGAATGAAAAAATTCCAAGCCAAAATAAATGTTCTATGAAAAAGTTATTAGCTTTTTGAAAAAAAAGAAAGAATATTAAGACTGAAACTAATAATTCAGCTTTAGTACAGAAAATTGAACAGTATAGTGGGCCCATGTAGTCGCCAATAAATGCTTTTTCAGCATTTGGGTTTTGTTTTTTCACTATACTGCTTTACAAGTAATAAAGAAGATTTAAAAGTAATAGTGTGCTTGTATGATATCAATTAATTTTCCTTAATATAGCTCTCAAATTTATATTTTTACAGTTAATAGACAGCTGTACGTAAAAAACCTTAAGAAAAAGATAATTATTATTTATATTTTAGCAGTCCGGCTATTACAACTGTCACTACATGTAAGTACCTTTTAGGTCTCCTAGAATCTCTCTCCTTCCTCCAACATTAATCTCATACATCCTAGGTCTTAGAAAAGAAATTAGGACGATGTATCACATTTACAGGCTTCAAGTTTGGAAAGATTTTTCATGCTTCTTTTCCTATCACCATCCAAAGCTGAATAATGCGAAAAGTTAGGGGTTTTGCATGATCTAAGCCATATTTCATTTAGGTTCATTCTCTGTCCTATTACTTTGTATAAAACTATAACTCATAATTTTTTCTCTGATATTTGTCTCTAACATTTTTCTGATCTGCATGATCTGTTTCATCTCTTCTTATCTA
This sequence comes from Mesitornis unicolor, assembly GCF_000695765.1. Lineage (NCBI taxonomy): Eukaryota > Metazoa > Chordata > Aves > Mesitornithiformes > Mesitornithidae > Mesitornis > Mesitornis unicolor. The sequence continues at coordinate 72,109 of NW_010205224.1, read as the reverse complement.
ACTTCATCTTCAGTTTCTCCTTTTTCTCTCCTGAGTTTGTTTCTTTAATATGTCTGTCTTTACTTGTTCACACCCTTTTAAAACTTCATTTCCACCTTAGTCCTTTTTTTGGGCCTCAAAGCTGTTTGTGTGGCTAATTCCTGTAGTTTGAAGAGGCAGTAAAGATGACAAGCAGATCGCGGCAGTTATTTAAATCTGATCTCCAGGACTGCTGAAACCAACGGGAGCATTTGCTTCAGCTCTGCCATGAATTCTCTCTGTAGAAGGTCTCAGATATGTTTAACTTTAAAGCCTTTATTAGACATCCTGCTTCACAGAGACTTCTTAATATCTTTCCAACTGGAAGTTCAGATTTATAGGATATTGGTAAATAATGCCATTGTACTGTTTAATATATATGAAGTCATTATGTTGATAAATGATTTGATGCTGCCAAGTGCATCAGCCCTGGCCCACTAACGTACCTGTCACATCCTTCTTTTTAACCATGAGTCATTATAATGGATTTCAGAGAGGTGCTTATAATCTTTAAGTTAAGTAAATGCTTAAGTGTGTTTCTGGATTAGGACCAGAGGACTCAGCACCTTGGAAGATTAAATAAAAAGCAAAGAATCAGCAATACTGGCAGAGACAGGCTTGCTGAGTTTATCCATAAGTTTTAAAAGAAGGCTGATTTCAGTTTGGATTGGAAAGTCTACTTCTGCTCAATTTGCTGCCAATTTGTGGTGCAGAAGGATACCCATCCACCAGCTGCAGATGATCTGACTACCAGTCTTACTATTTGAAAAACCACCTCAACTGCGTTAAAGCAGCCTCAACTAAATTTATTAATAATTAACTGGCTGCATTCTTGATTTGTAATAGCCTCTATAAAGTATTTTGCAGTTCCTAAATAAGAAAAAAGACAAATTTCCACGTTTGCGTTTTTTTCATGGAAGTTTGACCGAAATCAGAATCCTATCCGTTTATACCAAAATAACAGCTTAATTTAACTTAAATACTTCGCTCACCTTCCTAAAAAGCAGCCAAAGCCCCATATAAGAAGAGCTGGTAAAAGACTCTGAAGTGTGTGGCTTTCAGTGAGTTTTAGGTCTGAGACACCTGATAAACTTACTGTTAATCAGATGAAAATCTGCTTGTAAACTTTAAAGAGGCTAAGCTGAGCTATTTCCTGCAATCTGGAGCATGTCTACAAATAGATATTGCAGCTCAGCTAACAAACCACGACGTGATTGTTCCTTAGGTTCCAACATTTATAAACTGAAAATTTCCATTCTTGAAGTTGGAATTAAATTGCCAAATCATTTGGGGACCTTAGAAATTTCTTTCTAAGTGATTTGTTTCTGAAGAATAAAAAATTCATGGCTTGTCTTTGAAAAATGACAAATTGAAGGAAGTATTTAAATATATTAAAAAATAATGCATGTTTTTCATGTCTGTTTTATGGTCTCCATTAGGTACCTCAGGATGAATGGGGAGGATACCCAGCTGGTGGGAAGGACGAAGAGATCCCCTGCAGAAGAATGAGAAGTGGGAGCTATATTAAGGCCATGGGAGATGAAGAAAGTGGAGACTCTGATACTAGCCCCAAGACATCGCCAAAATTAACGGTTCGACCAGAGTCTTTATTAAAATCCATTGGACAAAGACCACTGGGAGATCATCAAAAGTAAGTTTCACTATACCATGCTATATGACTTTTTGAGAGTTGCCATAACTTGAGTAATTTTTCTTTGTGCCTTACTGGTGGTGGTTAGTATCCATAAGAAAATATGACACTGTCATTAAAAAGCTAACTTTTTTGTCTTCGTTTTAAATTAGATAGTTTCTTGTGATTACTGGATGAAAAACAGTCATCATCCTCCATCCATGTAACAAATCTGCTACTTCAAAAAGAGTTTTTTATGTTTACTAAAGGAAATGTATCCATATTTTTATCAAAAGTTTCAAATTCTGAATATTTCTTCTCTAGAAGGATTGTTTTATATTATAATTCTTTGTTATTTCATGAAACAGAAAATACATGCTATTCTATACTAGGCATAATAATAAGTATATAATTGTGTCATATATTAGTCATCTTACACCTTTTTTAGCAGTACGATGCTTGGTGTATCAGCTATACTGTATCATACTCATTTAAACATATTGTGGAGGGTTTTGTTTGTCTGGGGTGTTTTTCATTCATACTACCTACAATATGACCTATTAAATAGCAAAAGCAAATTTCATAACTATAGGAAAATACATGGTTATATATGTTTTCCAATAGATCTTTATTTTTCTCTCCTCTTTATCCTATCTGTATATCATTTTATAACTAAACTGCAAGTATACTTCTGAAGACAGTTTCAAAGTAGTAGATATCAAACCTGCAGCTTCTAGTAATGTGACTGGGTGTTTCTCATGACTTCGAAAATTAATCTTTTTGCCTGGGAGAAATACATAAAATGAAGAAATTAAGAGTGAAAACTTTGATGGAAGATTGTTTATTGCTCTGTAGGTAATACCATGTATAGTATAGCATAGTGACTCGTTCATAAAACAAAACAAAACAAAAACCTTAGGCAAGAAATACTTTTTGCTTAATTAAAATGAATTATTTAGCTGCACTCTGGAAGAAAACCATGAACTTTCACTATTATTGAAGAGAACAATTTAAAATTACATTCTTTTGTATAGCTTGCTCACACATTTCTGTAGGCTCAATTCGGCTACACAAAAATATCTATACCATGAGCTGCTGTAACATTTCTGAGATACCATGAAACAAAGCTGGCAGGTCTCTGATCTCAACTGGCAAATGAAATCCAGGCAGGATACCTTATGGCATCTCAAAGGGTGCCAGAGACATATGTTTAGGCAACTGAGCCAAATTCTGAACTTGAGTGTGAAGGGTTTGCTAGAATATTTGTTCCAGTGATGAAAACATGGCCTATAACATAAGTATTGCTGGCAGACCTGTACCTGGCTGATTTCCAAAGATGAAATGGTGAGTTTTTAATGAAAGTGGTTGGAAGCAACATTTCAATTTTTTATATCTTCAGTCATTGTATCTGGGCTGAATTTGGGATTTGAGGCATGCTGCCTACATCAACTGGTTCAGTCCAAATTTGAAAAAGTCCCCGGGAAACAAAAAAAGTGGTTAATTTTCAGCTTGTGAGTATGCGTCAGTGAGAGCAGAGAGGTCTTTCAGGATGAGGAGCCCATAATTCTTCAGCCAGGGTGGAGGCAGATGTGAGTTCTTCAGTCCTGGATTTTCTTGTAAACGGCTCCGAAAGCTGTGGGTTCTGCAAAAGGGCAAGAATCCTAAGATGTGCTAATGGAGAGTGATTTAACATCTGTAGCTTGTTAAGAGTAACCCAGGGA
>NW_010205224.1:12069-68709 GCF_000695765.1 Mesitornis unicolor | reverse complement strand
TAGTCAACTTTCTCAGATTTCCACATGTTGACTGTCTTGTCTTCCTGCTGGTAAATTAAAGAACACACAAACCTGAGTGCAGAAACTTGGCCACATCCACTGAGAAGGTGGTGGAGAGGTCCCTCGCAGACTCGTCACCTGTGTCCATTAGCACTGTCCCACCCACTGCTTGGCCATGTTCTGAGCCTTGGTGTAGACCAGGGATTATTCCCAGGAGACAGTTTGGATGAAGCCATCCTGTTTTGGAGGGTATGTCATATCCATACTAGTACCACAAACTAAAATATTTTCTCAGAAGCAGTGCTAACATTCCAGGTACTTAGACCAGATAAAATATATACTGTTCTATTCTTTGTTTTTGGTTATGGTTGAACCTTCCCCATGTGAATGTAGATAACAGCACAATTTTTCCAGTCAGTGGCAGCTCTCAGTGCCTACACTAGACCCCCACAGCCTATGAACCGATCCAGACAGTGTGTAGACATATGAAATCAAACAAAAAATACATTTCAAGAAAAAAAGTCTTTGTGGTCTGTTCAGTCTCGAACAGGTGGCTCCTTGTAGGTCAATACCAAATGGTGTGTCCTCTGTCAATTTTCCATGTATTGCAAATACACAGCTCAACATGTAATTGATTAAAAGACGGGTGCAATGCTAGTAGAATATGCTGGGGCTGACAGCTGTGCCTGTTCATGATCCCAAAGGATTTAATGGCATAGTTACCACTAACTGCAATTGGAAAAGGAGGAAGCTTTTTGTAGTACTGTGAAATATTATTAGGGGCTTTGTTGAGAATCTGTGGCAAACACTGCACTAGGAATAATTGAGCAGCCAGGCTGCAGCTGACAGATATCTCCTAAATCCTCATTTTTCCCTTAAACTGAGGGGCAGCACCTTGAATCTGCCAACCTAACATACACAGATATTTCCAGTGAACTTCAGGCAGAGCTGTGACAACTACTGTGGTTCTTGTACATCTTTCTCGCAAAAATCTGCAAGTTTCAGCAGCCCGTAAGCAAACAGAAAATTTCTTGTCTCACAGGAAGACAAAGTGTTGATCCTAAACCTGGGGTTTCACCACAGGCTGTCTCCTCCCAGTCCATCTCTGTCTCCCTGTCACTGTGGTTACCTTTTATGTCTGCCGAGTTTCTACGAAGGATGTTTTGAGGGTTGATGGTTATAGAGCTTTCCTTCTTCCTCTGGCACAGCTCAGTAATCCCTGTTACACACCGAGTACCCTTTGTACCACTGATCACACTGCTGAGCCAGAAGCCAACGTTTTGAACAGCATTCCTGTATGTATAGCAGGGCTGAGTAGCATTTCTGGCATGTATTATGAGAAATTACATAATTTGAGATGTCAGCTGCATTAGCTGGCTTTTTAGCTTGTTTACCAGGGTGGAGGGAGCTAATGCACGGAAATAAAATGAGGCTTAGACTCTCTTAGTCCTCTGCTTGGGTGGACAGAATAGCTCAGAACTGGCATCTGACAGAGCACCAGTAAACCTGTAATAAAACCTGAATATTGATAGCTTCATCAGTAGAAAAGCACACATTGGCTGCAAAACGTATGTAGGTGGGTTTCATAAGAGTAAACCTAGTTTTCTGTCACTATCCTGAATAGGATAAAATGAAAATCAGAAGAGCTTTCACTTAACCTTCAACAGACCTTTGAAATGTCTGTGTGTTTCTCCCCTTGGTTTTATCAGGCAAGGAGGTTTTTCCCATTTAAATTCTGTTTCAACTTTGACAAAAGTAAGCCCCTATTTTGTCAGTTTGTGTTGCTCAGAGATTCAGGAAATTGAACATTAAAAATTAATAAAGAATAGAAATGCATATTTGGAGCTGAATAATTTTATTTAACGACATACAGATAGGTAAATGTAACTGATTTAACAGAACAATTAAAATTCTGAAATAGTTTCTTTTAAGTTACTCTTGGAAAGGTATATATTTTACTACAAGTGGGAATAAAAAAAAAGAAGTGCAGGGTCTGTCACTGCTGGTGACAGTCACTGCTGGTGACACTGCAGGACATATACCCAGCCACTGCCAGCTGGTTACCACCTCTGTCAAAGGACTAGCACAGCCAGCACAGTTCCCAGGCCACCGGACCATCTTCTAGGTAGCGCCCAGGGATGTTTGAGAGATTAACCCTGCCGGGTGCAGCCACCCTCTAAGAAAGTAAGATAAGAAAGTTTAACTGTACAGATAGTTGGCTGGAGGGTCAGATAATTTCTGAGTACAGCTATAGCCTAAGTGACTCAAACTTTGCTGGATTTTTCAAAAATTAAACGTGCCTAAATATCTAGATTACTCACTGAAGATAAATGCATTTCAGTCCTTTCTTTGTGAATGCTGTGTCAAAAGACTAAGTAGTATTGCACTACTTAGCCCTATAACATCAAGTCAAAGGCCACTGTAATTTATTATTATTATTAAATTGCATTTCAGTTAAATATAATGCAATAAATCTTGCTGTGATGGAGACAGGACACATACTTGAATCTGCTTGCTTTCTAACTTCTTGCTTTCTTGGAATGGTGCCAGCAATCCCATTTATTTAGGAAATTATCTTGACTACCAGTGGTCCCAGGAGAAAAAAATCTTAAACTTTTTAATTTTTTTTTAATTTTTTTGCATTATGATTTGACATACAAAGTCTTTCCGATGTCAGTTTTGGTATCCTATGAACAAATACAGGTCTTCTGGAGGTGAAATGCAAGCCCTTTCAATTCAGTCCATTGCTTTCTGCCGTGCTGTGATGCTACTGGGAATAGAGTTAAACTGTGTTGGAAGGCAGTTTGTTGCAGAAGGTAGCTTGTAGATGGTACGTAGCATGCTGATAGGTATTTTCATTTACAGTAAAGATCAAAACAGCCGAACAACTTATGGAACTGGTAGCTGAAACAAAGGAAATGTCTCTCCTAAATAAGTTCTGTGCAATCCTGGAAGAGAGGCTGATCCACATGACTTATAAGGATATCTTTCCAACCTAGTAAACATCATTTCTCTGTATGTGTGACAAAAACAAGCAAAGCTGAGAGATGAAAGCATTGGAGACACTGAGATCCAAAAAGGAAAGCTGAAAAGCAAACAAGAATTTGGGACTATGTAATGGAAAAATAATTCAATGATTGAAGATAATGTTCTGGTTATTTGATGCTTCTCGTTTTCAGGAAAAGAGTACTTAATACTCTGATTATGTAAATGAACAGGATAGCACTGTAGAAATAGCAAGTTCTACTTGCAGTATGTCCTTCCTGAAGTGTTGCGAAAAACTCTGAAAACGGTGTAACCATTTAGTCAAAAGGAATAACAATAGCATTTAGCCCAAAGTTAACACACTCTATTTGAAGATCATACTGGTATCACTCACGCAAATGAACAGTCATGCTGTGCTGAAGTTTTCCATTATGCTCTGAAGTGACTCATGGGAAACTAGACGCTGCAATCATGAAGATGAAATAGGTTAAGCTACAATAAAATAAAATCAGGGACAGCAATGTGTACTTTTGTTTTTGTGAACCTCTAATGGCAGACTTGACTGTGGCAGCTTGTAGTCCAGATTCCTTAAGCTGATGGGTGAGCAGAGAGAAGGGCATGCGAGCAGACAGGGAGTGTGAAAATGTACTATTTCAATGGGGAAGGAAATCTGCTGTAGCACAAATTATTTGGTGGACTACCACAGTACAGTACCGGTGGTACTCTGGTTTGTCTTGGCTATATTCTCCATCTAACCCTTCGACAGGCTGTGGCTGCTGTATGGAAGTGAGTGTCTCAAACTCTGAGTTATGTTCAGAGAAAAAGCAGCTGAGCCTTCCTCAGATGTTTAACATTTTTGCATTGGATGTTGTTAAAGCCCACAGCACACTTGGAGAGCACAATGCATGCCCACATTTCAGCCACTTTTCTTCACAGTCTGGTATCTCAATGCAAAAATTATTTTATTCAGTAGTTTAAGCTAATACACCTAAGTGAGCCCTGAAATGGTTGACTTGTTTTCTGAGCTTACAGTAAACCACATCAAAGCAGTGATCAGAATTAAAAATCACCTTTCCCTGCCTCTTCCTTTTCCAGAGTGAGAGATTGCATCTCTTCATGGCCATACTTATGCTGATTTAAAGAATATCTGGACTGTGACCCAAGGCATGTCCACATGTTCTGTTCTGCAGACTCTGTTATGGCAACACAAACACTGCCAAGGCACGCAGCAAGGGGTTTAAACTGCAGTGAGAAGATCTGACAGCACTTAACTACCAGAGGCCTTGGCTCAGTAAAAGTCATGAAACAGCACAGGCTCCTCTAAGAAATGTGGGAAATCTACATAAAAAAGCTAACAAAACTAAACAAAAACCAAACAAACAAAAACCAAACCAAACAAAACCAAAACAAAAAACAACAACCACCACAGCAAAAAAAACCACAACAACAACAAAACCAACTTGCCATTTGTGCTAACCACAGCACACTTAGAACATGAGAAATTGAAAATCGAATGAGAAGTTTAGAAGCACTGCATGGGACCAAACCTCTGTCTTTTCATTCATCTTTGCCCATGACAGTGCCAACACCATATCAGTTAGCGATGGACAAATTTTGGGGTATTTCTCCTAGAATAAAGGTGCAAGCCATTTTTTATTTTTAAGAGTAAACTTCAGTTTGTTATTAACTCTTCTTCTGCATTTTAAAGTAGGAAGGGCTTTGAAGTAATTCCCGAGAAATATTTTCAATAGAAGAGATGGGGAAAATCACTAGAAAAGTAACCCTCATCTTTTATATGCTTTTTATTTATCTTTGTTTTTTTCCTCAATCTTCGGACTCTAAAAAACCTCATTACACACTTCATTAGTAGCTTTCTGAGGCCCTGTAGTGTAGTAGCATCTACTCAGGGTCTCTGAGGGGTGAAATTGGAGATTTACTGAGTAGAGTTTGAGGGCTAATTACAAAGCCTTATCAACTAATAACGCAATCAGTGGGCCACTGGCACAGTGATAGTGTTCTCTGCTGCAGTCAATAAGATCTGGGTTAGATTAGTCCGCAGGGTTAAGAGGGAACGCTGATGAAGGGCAGCAGTCATCTGCCTACCTCAGAGGTATCTTTGATGGGGTCAGAAGACAGTCCCCATCCTTTCTGCCTGTGCCGGATATTAGGCAATGCTCTTAAGCAGTGTTAGTCACCTTGTTCTCTTAAAAGTAGCACAGTGGGAAACCCAGGGAGTAATTGAGCCCAGATCGCCTGCCTCATTGTAGCCAATACCAGCTTTGTGTTGTACGGCTGAAATGTATTACCCTAGATTAGAGATGGAAAGGGGATCCTAAGGCTCTGAACAAAGTGCAGAGCCTTGTTGGGAATAAAACAGGCTTTTGTCAGAAAGATGCAATTATGTGATAGATTGGGGTGAAAATGCAGTAAGATTCAGGCCAGTCTCACAAGCACAAATACTGAGATCCAAGAGAAAATGTTTCTGGTGCTTATTCATTCCCGCTTGCAACAAATATGTTGGTTTTACTTTTCATTTGAAAAGGAGCAAGACCTGCTTTTCTCATTTGCTTATTTTTTAATAAAAGCTAAATTAGACTATAAAGTATGTGTGCAGAAACAAAATACTTCTTCAGGCAAGGATTTGAAAATTAAGATGCTTTTGGTTAAAAAGAAGAAATGTTTTCGCTTCTCTCAATTCTACTTTCTTTTCCCCAGATATTACACAATCTCATTAATGTCTTCCACTTCAGCATGCAAAGGTCATTTATTTGTTTATGACCTATTGGCCTTAATGGCCATAAACATATGTGTTTAAATTAAGTGCATGCTCAGATGCTTTACTGAGTCCCGACAGTCTGTAGTCTACATTTGTTCTGCCTAATTAAGATTTTTTGCATGTGTACATGTATATGTACCAAAAGCAAATAAAAGAAAAAAAAAAGTGAGATAGCTTCATGGAGAAAATTATTAATATTTCATTTCCATAAAGGGATTTGGGAACATATATCCAATATTTGAGCTCTGCTTAGATCCTCAGATCCATTTACTGAACTGCTATATGATTCTTCAAATGCCTTCAAGTTTTTGCTGTAACATCTGCCTGAGTTTTGTTGTTTCTGTCCAGTTCGCTGCCTGCTCTCCAGGGCAAGCTCAAAATGGGATACTGGGACAAGACTTTTAGGATTAGCTCTATGTGCACATCTGTCACCTCTTACAAGCAATAGCGCTGAGTTTAGATTTCCCACATCAGACTCTTTTTATTACGTGCACATTCTGCGTGATTTGGAGTACAGGCTTGATTGAGCCTACATCCTCTGCAGCTTTGCAAGGAGTGATGAAACCAGCAGACTGTTTAACTGCTCCAGATGATTTCCTCTCATTCTCTTCTGGTTCATGTTGTATAAAATCTCCAAATACTTACTGGCGAGAAAAGTTCTCTCCTACCACTGATTAGTAGGCATTTCATAAAGACAGAAACAGCAGTCTCCACCTCTTTTCTAATGTGTTCCTGTAATAAATCAGATATTCAATATCTTTCAGGCAGCTTTTTAAAGAAAAGGCTACAGGTCAATGATGAAATCTACAGACATCTTAAAAATTTGATTTGGCCCAAATTCTCATATCTATCGCTGATCAAAGAGAACCTCCATTCTGGCAAAAATTACAAAAGAAATTCTTCACCACAGGTAAATTCACCAGATGTATGTGTACTTTCGGTTTTTTCAAAGAACCAGACTGACTGCGCTATTCCAAAATCAGACTTAATGTCTATGCTCGTAGTTCTCCAATGGACTGCACACAGGCACATCTGTGCCCCTTTGCAGAGTTCTATTGACTTCACCAGGTTTCCGCGGAGACACAGTGCGACTCACAGCTGCTGTACAATGGCATTGCTAGCTGGGCTTAATCATTAGATTCTGGTTGATTGGTTATTTCACATACCTGCAAAGACATAGTTAAGATAGATCCAGATAGAGAAATGAATATCCATTGAAATGCAAATCTCTCAATAAAATAGGTTTTGATAACTTATGCTACCTTGCTAATCCTAATGCATCTCACTTTTCGGTGCCCAGGATGAATTCTTTTACAAATTTTATCTTTTTGTCCCAGAATGATACTTCTGAATTGCATATACTGATTTCAGCAGAGGTGATTGTACTTTCTTTAATGATCCCATTCATTCTCAGGTTTTTGGACAAATGCAGGCATGATCATGAAAATAAAAAGGGATGGTATTAGAATATTACAATTCCAGAAATTAATTTCATGGAAAATGGACTTTCTTTATGTCTGATGCTCCCTTAATAAACCTGATAGACCCATTCAGTCAGAAGGTGACTTTCTTGCTGCAACTTTTAGCGGCCTTGGAAGATTTTCATTCATTTTTGGTACCTTATTGGCACAGGACGCACCAGTGGCTGAACATCTGACAGAACAGGTTCTCTGAGGATTGGTCACTGTTTTGGATGCAAGTAGATCAAGCAGTGAGCTTGGCAATTGGATGACATTTGCTGCATTGTTGATATCATGTTTATACTTTTTAAAAAAGAGGTATTAGCTTTATAACAAAGTATATTATATCAATCACTTATTAGACAAATACAGACAGTTAAAAAAAAGCCAAAACAATATGACAGAGATCCCTTTCTCAGGATTCATACACCCTTGTTCCCACTAGGGTTGCCTGAACTGTTGAGTATGACTACTCAGGAATCTGAATTTGTAGGGAGAAGTTAGGGATTTCTTTGTTTGGTTTTGACCCTGGCTTAGCTGTAAAACCATTTTAGCCTCTAAATCTGGCATTTCAATGTGTCCTAAAAGTGAAACCATGTTGTTTTACTATCATACATACTTTTCCACCAAATGACAAAAAGATTTGTTGTCTGCAGAACATGCAACAGTTGCATAAATCACAGTACAGTACTGTATGTTGTAATTTTAGCTTACGGTAATGCTCGTCATACAGCAGTGACAAGAGACTTCAGGACACGCCACAAACAGCACTGAATGTTCAACAGCACCTGAGCTCAGTGATGACATCGCATGGGCTGAGTGCTGCACAGAGCGACAGACTTCAAGTGCATGGTGCAAGGTGCTATGGCACAGACTACAGTGGGAGAGCCTCCCATCCCCCAGCACTATCCATGGCCATATAAACTTTCCGTAAGTTAATGGAAGGCAGGAAAAAAACACCACCATTAGTTATTTACCGTCTATAAAGCAAAGTTAACATCTTAGTCCTTTTAAAAATACACGGTTAATAGAGGAGGAGATAAATGGCTAAATAACAGATGGCTAAAGAAGAGGAAATAAGAGTCCTTCCCTTATCACTAGTTAATGCTTGAATGTAGCTATTGGATTGGCTAGCATGATTGCTCCTTTCATTAAAACATGTTCTAAATAACTCTCTGGTTTCACAAGTCTGCTGTTACAATGGCATAAATGGGGAGAAGATAAGGAGATGTAGATGTGCTCTTTCATCTCCTGAAATCTCTTGACAAATTTTATCTAATGCTTTTTGATTACAATATAAGTAAACTTCTTCCTACATTTTTACTGTACTGAGTCCTTTTAAGAATAGCTGCAAGGCATAGCAAAGCACAAACAGAAAATTGTTTTCTAGAGCCCAAAGAGTCTAACAGACATTTTCCAGCTATTGTTCTCCCCCATTCTGCTCTTAAATTTCAGTTTTAGTGAGGTGTGGAAAAGAATTTTTATTTTTTACAAAAAGGAGGAGAGTTCATGCTTTTGTGGAAGCCCATGTCCCCAGTGAGGGAGCAGGATTAGATGGCTGTAGCAGGGATAAGCTGGGGTCTGCAGACAAATAGGGGTGTTAAGGCTACTTCTGAAATCTGCAGAGGACAGAAGTAGGATAAGTGGCCAAATGCTGGCTTCTGTGATGATGTTTTTGAAGATCTTGAGCAGGTCAAGTGTAAGGTGGGAATTAAGAGTATTCTAGGGAGTGTTAAGGATTAGGATATAGGTTTGTTAAGAATGAAGGAGAGCCGTACTTGGGGTTTTGGTAAATGCAAGTTCTGGGGCTGGAAGAAGGAGCAGCTTTCAGATGCAAGCAGCAGGGCATACAAGGTTTGGGTACAGAGACTTGAGTCTTTGCAGACTAGAAGAATGCAAGAAAAGGGAGGGTGCGATGCAAGGCTCCTAGAAACTTCTAAGCAGGAACTCTTTTTTGGACTGCTGTCTCTTCCCTTATTCTTTATCTAAGTTTTGCTGTTGGAGTATGCAACCTACCATCTTTCCCATTCAGTCTGTATCAGGGCGACACACTGTCCCAGATATGCTATCAGATGTACTGTCCCAGATAAGCATGCCATACTGTAGTTCACTTTATGTGGTTTTCATACAGTATTTTGTCTTCCCGGAATACACTCGGGCAACCTGCTGAGCACTGCAAGTGCAGTTGCAGATTTATCTATCTTCCCTGGGAGTCCTAAAGCTTTGCTTTTAGACTAGAGGTTCTCAAGAGCTGCAAGGCCATTACATGGGACTGCCTTATTCCTAAAAGTTTCTCTAGGCTTTGAGCTTTGCTTGCAGCTGAGATACTTCTCATTAAATTGAAGACCTCTCCCTAGCTGCACTGGACTTGCCCTAGCCAATGGAAAGGGGAGAGCAACCCTTGAGGGCAATAAAGGTTTTAAAAGGTAACCCATTCCTAAGATCTTGTTTGTTTGGAAGAGCAAATGGGAAAAGGACGGACATACCAATTTCATTTTTCCAATTAATCTCATCCTCTTACTCCTTTTCTATAGCACCGAAATTTAGAGCCACCTCTTTAACCTTAATGTGTGTATTTGTGTGTGGTCCTGAAGATGAACTGTCAAACCTTCTCATGTGCTCATGCTTGTCTTGCTCTTTTTCAGTGATCAGCTGAGATATAAGATCATCTACTACAAAATAAAATTGTTTTCTTTCATCAAAGTGATAGAGCTGTGGTGTTTTCAGAATGAAGGTCAAGAATTTTGTTCATAAGCATATAGATGGGGTGGATGTCATTAAAAAGCCAGCATTTACCAATGCCATGTGTGGTGTGTGCTTTGTAGCATTGTTGACAAGCATTTAAGTTACTTGATGACAACATTTGAGAGCAACTTCCTTATGTAACTTTTAGGCCTATGGCATTTTGTTTCTGGATCGTGTTTATAGCAAATTCATAATTTTTGCCATGCATTGAGACATTTATCCTAGAAGATAACTTTGAGTGCACATCTTAGAAATGAAAACTAATCTTTCTTTTTATCAGGAAAATTTCAAAGTACTAATGGATGTGACATTGGTTTCTACAGCCTAATATATGTAACATTTCTTTTATTTTGCTACAGTCCTATGAATCAATTGCTCTCTTTTCTAAATAAAAAATTAATTAACTATCAGGTAATGTCCAAAATCATCCATCAAAACTCAACTGGTTTGCAGTAGCATGGAATACTGATCTTCTTTCTCTAATAAAGTATTGCTGCAGAAATTGCTGATTATATTTAGTAATAGCAATACCTCACAAGGATTATTAAATGCTAGATTGTTGAGCATTAGTTAGCAAAGGAGGCAGTTATTAGAAGCCAGTTTAAAGTAATTAATTTTTAAGAAGTTTATAAAATAATTTATAATTTATAATTTAATTTTATTGCCTCTATTTTTTCTTAATATGATCTATGTTTTAATGAAGATGCCTCAAATGTCTCTTTCACAAACTGCTTCTGAACTCACAATCCCAGATTTTACCCTCGATGACAAGCAGAGGGTCCAGAGGGGACTCATCTAACTATTCTGAAAATACTAAACTAACCATACCAGACAAATTTAGAAAAGCATATGCAAAGAATCCGAATGTAACAAAGCAGGTGACAGTCATCATCCTGCTTCCCATAGAGGAAAAGAGGTTTAGTTACATCCAGCAACTAAATATAGATAGATAGACTTTACACCCCTTCGCCTAATCTATTGTATTTGTCTTCATACCTGTGGGAACCAAAAAGTGCTGCTATGGTTCTTGTTTTCATCATCTAAACCGAAATTAGACCCACTATCAGACAGCTATCTTAATCTGCAAATCACTTTGACTGCAATGACTTAATTAACCTCTGATCACATGCCTGCATCAACCTCATACATTTTCATTTTGGTTTTAGCAGTTATAATATAGTTTCTATGTAGCTTACCTCTGTCTTGAGGTTTCAGAGGTATTCCATAGAAGGCACTGATCAAAGACAGGAAGAAAAAATTATTTGGCCTCCAGGGAAATTTCTTAAGAATTGGAAAAAAAACCAAAAACACAAAACTTCCTTGCACTAAGATGAAAACCAAACCTGTCCTTTTATTGAAGAAGAAAGTGGAGGCCCATCTTAAAGAAGCAGATAGTCCAGCTATTGGCAGATGCACTGAGGAAGCAAGGCTATGTCTATGTTGACTCTGAGATGGCCAAGCCAGGGAGAACACATGGAGGTGCTTGAGAACAGATCTCCCAAGTCAGGGAGGTCTATAAAACCGCTCTACTCTTGCAGCTGGTGGTGTGAGGGACCCTGGACCATCTCACATGCCTGACATCAAGAAACATGGCCACTTATGGAGATAGAGCTCAAAAATATTTTCTCTGTAGTCAGAGCTGTGATAAAGGGTCTGAGATTCCTCACTGAGTGCTCCTCAGGGATTGCTTCCAGCCCAAACTCAGGTTTGTGTCCACTTAGTGAGCAAGGCCAAGTTCTTCCTCAGCACCAACCTATGATCACACTCAATGTTTGATAAGCATGGTCTAAGAGACAAGGTCCTGGTTTCTGCCTCATTTTGCACCAGGAGTTGAACCTATGGCTTTCTCATTCTGAGTGGTCTGGTCCTCCCAGAGAGGAAGCTTCCCATTTCACAGGGAAATTCCTGACAGCCCAAGCACACATCACAGCCATGGCTGCTCTGAGTAACTCTGCCAGCTCGGCATCAAATACTGCCAATACTGCTAGACGTTCAGCTGGCACAAATCTACTGTTCCCAGAAACTGTGTTTTTGTCAAAGCTACCTTCAAGGAATAAATATTGTAATGCTTATTTACCACATGAAGCCCAACATTTTCTGAAATATGAAATACGAATTTGTGCACTGCTGTTTAGGAACAAGTGTCATGTGGCTCCTTCTGATTTTCAGAGATTCAGAGAACTCTGGTAAACCTTGTTCACAACTTTCATTTTTCTTTTACTTTTATATTCAAAGTGTAGTTCTTCTCTTAGGCTTCTTTTATTGTCCTAGAATGATAGATAAACAATATATTTGACATAAAATATGAAAGCTAGCATACCCTTGTAGTGAAAGCATACTGAAAGGGGCTCAGTGTGGTGTTAAGGTCCCAGTCCTCCAAACCGGGAGACATAGCATTTCTAGAGCTTTGTGCAGTTGCTCTGAGTACATTATTAATCGTTTTTTTAGCTGTACATGGGATGTTTTGATGTTTTGTAAAAAGATATAAAACCATTGAAGATAAAAGGTCTCTTGATGCCTAACATCTTGATGAAAAACAGATGACGAGTAACATTTTATCTATGAAGAAACATTTTTAGTTCCTTTGGTTTATGCTTTAGCTCTCGTTCTTGTTCCTGTTGACCTAGTAGACATTCTCTTTTAGTAAAGTTCAGCATTAATACCCAGGAGAATTGATGATGTTTAAATTCAGTGAAGACTTAAAATTTCATATCATCTAGGTGGCAGAACTGCAGACAGATTCTCTGCTTGTGCGAAAGTGTTTGACTAATACAGATCTATGATGCTTTACACAGAGAGATTTTGACCCTGGGGAATGGATTTGTGAGTCTCATACAAATTACTGTCTTTAGTGTCCTAATTGATTCCATCTGTAGTTTTACACCCTTTCCTTTTTTCTTCCTCTTTCCTTTGTAGTCAGAGCTACCTTCAGACTGCAAGTGACGTGCCTGGGGGTCACAACCTGGATCCCTCTGCAAACTACAATTCCCCAAAGTTTCGCTCAAGGAATCAGAGCTATATGAGAGCAGTGAGCACGCTCAGTCAGGCCAGCTGTGTTAGTCAGGTGGGAAATTCTTGTTATAACTTTTCTTATAGGTTGATCGCAGATGTGACAGTGGTTACTAGTGAATGGTTTTAGTTTTGGGGTTTTTTTTAATTATCAAACCGAGGTTGTGAATTGTCAAAATAATTCGGTTCTGAGGAATGTAAACCTTGTAAAAAATGTCAAGAAAAATACTGAGTGCTAGAAGCAAAGGGACGCTATCACACATAATATTTTCCATTTCTTTTTTATTAAAAATATAAATACTGGCATTTTCGTTTTAAGTTTATATTAAATATTTAAATGTTAACAAGATTCAGACTGAGCATAAGGGGCACGCTTCTACAACACTCATCCCCTGAAAGTATCTAGTCTCATTTCAGTAAATGTGGGTTGCCAGATTAAGATATAGATTTAAATAATTATGCTCCAAAGGTACAGTGATTCATCTCTAAACTCAGTTTCTCACTCTTCTTGGGTGAAAGAGTAAGTCCCATCAATTATTCTATGTGTGAGGACTTCTGAAAAGAAACATTTTTCCACCCTGCTTGTTTTATGTTGGTTAGTTAGTGCTAATTCATATTGAAGTGAAATCTGAATCAGGCCTGAAGTGCAGGCAGTCCTATGAAGTATGTGCATGTTCTGTTTAGCAGAGGACTTTACGTAAAATTTCCAGTGTTTCTAATGTTCATTGCTCCTGACATTTCTTTCCTGTGTTGCTTCATGACAGGTGGGCCCTGCCCTCTTCTCAGACATGTGTTACTTTATTTTTATTGACCCTTTAATGAGGCACCTAAGGGTATAGTAGCTAATTATGCACAATGGTTAGGTTAAACAAAAATATTTTTTTAAGCAATTTTATATTCATCCACGTTCAATTTGTACTGCATGGCTATTGAGGCCTGGATTCAACTCATCTAACTTGAGGCTTTAACTGAGTAAACAACTAAAGCTTGCACTGTAGTTAATGGAGTGAAAGAGTTTCTTCCAGGACAATGCACATCCCAAGTGGGCTGAGAGCCCTCTGGAAACGCTTGTCAGTCTCCACCGACTGTGGAGGGTTGGGAGGGAATAGTCACCTGACTAAGGCCCTTCAGTCTAATTCCTTTATTTATGTGGGATAAGTCTAACTATAAAATTGTATAACACACATCAGAATTAGAAGCAGTCAATCAGTCAGTTATTTTCCAAACATTCCATTATTTTTCATAGCTCCATTGTGAAATGTGCCTCCTTCATTTTCATGCCTTGGTTTTCATTACCTTGCTTTGGTTATTTTCTGTTTTTATTACACTCCAGTTTTGAGAAAGTTTTGCAATAATTAAATCCTGCATTCAAAGCAGGTGCTGTTAGCTGCCACCTAACATAATGCTATAATATATAGTACATAATGCTATAATGTAGAACTATCCTAACGTCTTCTGCCAAGAGGCAGACTATGTCTGTGTGCAGAGATGTTCACTGAGCTGTCCATAATGACTAACTTTTTCTTCATTCCAATGTGCATCACCTGGAAAGTTGCCCACAATAGATTTCATTTGCAGGTAGATTGCTCAATTGGCCAGATTAACTAAACCTGCTGGATATAGTCCCTTAATTTCTTTTTCAGTCTTCACTAACCTAAGTAATTTTGTGTCAACCACATACTTCACAGTCCAGCTTTTTACAGACCACTAATAAATGCATTTAATAGACACTACACAAAGTAAATGTATTAAAATATCAAACTCTGAACCTTTGTTGTTTTCTGTTCTTTTTCCATGACACTATCACCTTCTTATCCCATCTACATAATAGCAGATTTTATGATTTGTGGTACTTTTAAATCCTTTTTTTGTGAGATCCTACCTTTTTCACTCCTGATCAAGGGTAGAGTCAAGAAAGATGCTGGGTTCCCTGGTTTATATTTTTAATTTAAGTTTTAAAACTTTTTTTTCTGTTGTCAATGACCTTAATTTGAAAGAAGTGGTTAGGACTTGAAGTGTTTATGGACTACATTACTTGTCAATGATGTATGCAAAATATTTCAGAGTAAGATTTTTTTTAATTACTTCAAGATTGCATTAGCCTACTTAACTTTATTAGAAGCAAATTTTATGAAGGATAATGCAATTCCTTTCAGAAGAGGTTTAGTAGCCAAAATGTCTTACATGAAATTAAAATATCAGATGTTCATTATCATCAGAAGTTCCATATGAAATTTCCATTTACTTAATCAAAATCACAAAACATTTGAAACACTTGCACTCACTGTTTCCATAATGAAAATAGCACTAGGAACAGTAATAATGAAAAATGCACATAGCAGCCATATAGAAAAAGTAATATCAACTGGATGTTTACTGTCCTGTTTACTGATGCTACAAATTTAACTTGATATTTATACTGATTCTGATTTTTAGCACTCTCATTTTTTAAAAAATATCAGGAAGACATATCAGGATATCCTGCATTTGTCTGTCTAGTATTAACTTCCTATCTGATTTTGGATAAACATAATTTTGAATTATTCAGGTACATTTACAGGTAGGTAGGGCTGACTTCAAAGAACCTATTAAAAATTATCTAGCTAGAGTTTAGACACTCATCTTCAAAACTGCAACATACAGTTCCCTATCGAGAGGTTCCCTAAGCCTGGGCAGCCTGCCTAAAACCTGTTTATCATGAAAGCTACCTAAAAATGTGCAGTTTTACATCATGTCCAACCTGCAGGGCAGGGTCAGCAGGTAGGTGCTGGTCTGCTCAAGCCCTGCAGGGAGCTGGAGAATGGCGCTGAAATCCTTCAAGGGGCCAATCTGGTCAGTGATACAGGTGGGCACACCTAGGGTGCTCTGACAGGCAGTGTTCCTCGGCACACCCTGTGGAAGATGTGTCAGACTTAAAATAATTCTGCTGAAGGAAAGGCAGCAGTAGTGGCTGCAGCTTGTTTTTCCATGGTAGTTGAATGGCTAACCCTGTTAACCAGGAATGAGTTTGGTTTAGGGTCCTTGTCAGCTAAAACTCATCCAAGCATTACTTTCTCATCTGACCCCTTTTCACTTTATTTCAGACAGTGGTTACTCTTTCACCTGCTTCACTGGATACAACTCTAGGTGCAGTATTTCTCAAATCTTTCAGAAGCATCACCTCCTCCAAACTTACACATCTTCAAGTATGAGATAGTCCTTTGAGCCCCTTTATAGTGAGAAGATAACAACCTCCCATGCTGGCTAAATGAGTGGCACATTTACTCCACAAGAGTAGTATCTTTGCTGATAAGTGAGGAATCTAGGCAATACACTCTCACTTTTTGAGGGCTGGTATTACTATAGCTGATTTCTGTTCTGTCCTGGCAGAACATGAATTTGTATCAGCGCAGAGTGATCTTATTGGTTACCATTAAATCATGTATTTACAATCCTCTGAATATGCCAAAAAAATATTAAATGTGAAATTAATTGTATGGCATGTGTGATGTACTGTACTATATACATAGAAAACAGCTGCTGTAAGTTAAAAAAGTGTGAATGTGATCAGAAGGGATTCCTACATTTTAACTATTTGCTAAAACAGTTCTTCATCAATGTACAGGTGTCCATTTGAGATGTTGAGGCCGTGATGATCACAAAAAAGCAAGTCAAAAATCAAATGCATTGTTGTTGTTTATTCAGATGAGTGAAGCAGAGGTTAATGGGCAATTTGAATCGGTGTGTGAATCAGTGTTTAGTGAAGTTGAAGCACAGGCAATGGATGCCCTTGACCTCCCTGGATGTTTCCGAACAAGAAGCCACAGTTACTTGCGTGCCATTCAGGCAGGCTATTCCCAGGATGATGAATGTATACCTGCGCTGGCATCTTCCAACATCACCTCAACTATCAGGTCAACCACAGGTAAGCAAATCTACGCTGATCCTTACACTGTTCTGCATGTCATAATACGTTGTCTTGTTTTGTAAAAACAATTACCCTGTGGAGTGATAATATTTGAAACCAGTATGCTTAAGTTTTTAATACTGTACCATTGTGGCTACAGCTTGGAATAAGCTCCCTCTGGGCTGAATCCTGAAAGCATAGTATAATGGACCTGGACTTCAGCATAGCCTTAATTTGACCTCTGTTTCCCGTACATGAAGTTGTTCAGGTTCAATTATAAAAATGTAAGTGCAAGTGGTATTGTTATATATTGTTACCCATTGAGGTATTTTTATCTATCAAGTAATTTATCTTCTAAATTAGATCAGTGCATTGATTTTAATTTAGGTCCTTAAAGTACCAAAAGAAAAAGAGAAGCAGGATTTAAAATCTTTGGTCTAAACACTTACAGTCAATTAACTTAATAGGGAATTAATTACTTGCTTTTGGAAAAGGTGAAACCAGTTGTATCAATACACTGAATCATAAACATTATGGCAAGCTTCACACATCTGCTATTACTCATCAGTAACCATTAACATTCATTGTTATACCTTTGACTTCTAGGATCTTTTAACATTCTTCTGAAAACTTTCTTTTTTCATATTAGTTGCTTAGCAAAAGTAATAGCTTTATTCATTTTAGCATATTAGTGTTTAGGATTGGTGAAGAAAAGAATGCACAGATAGCATTAAAATGAAATCTATAACAAATACGTATTCTTTGTTAAGTGGTCCAAATTCACTTTTATGTTTCCAAATATGTTAACGTCAGTTCCCAATTACTATATTGTCCTTGCCACATACTATTAAATTGCAGTGCAGGCTAGCCATCTACAAAAGGTAAAAATAGCTCAAAATGTATCATGCAAAAATACTTCTTAAATTATTTGCTTGACACATCTGTTGTATAACAGAACAGTGGGAGCTTAGAAAGGAAGTTGAGGTTGAATAACATAAATTTGCATTCCAGAAGTAGCATAAAATGTTATTTTATCTTGAGCATAGTATTATAATTGCTATATATAAATTTCTGTAAAACCAGAAGTTATGGCTTACAGTGCCACCTTTAGGGATGTTTCTGTCCTTTTTTTAATAGAGATGCTATCATTATATAAAATGAGATTTTATTGCTACCCCAGAGATTAATTTTCATCTTTGTCATATAGTACTGAGTGATTATTATGAAGAAACCTTCCATGGCGAAAGACAGAACTAAATATCTATTTTAGTGTCTGACTCCAGGAACTGAATTGGAATACTTTCAGAATTACTTTGGTTACCAAGTTGATTGGTTTTAACCTAAGCTGTCTTGAGCTTATATGCTTGATAAGCCCAAAATTTTGATTGAAAGGAATTTATTTATATTCTCTAGAGCAACAAAGCTGAATAATAGAATATGTTTGGGAAAATAACCAGATTAGGCAGTAAATATGTTTGCATCCCAATGTTTTCATACTTACGAAAAGCACTTTCCATAGTTTAGCAGTCTGCTGGTTAAATAATGTGGTTTTGAAAATTTTAACCTTTGCTTCTCACATGACTTTTCCCTCATCTCAGAAACGATTTGTTAAGTTTATTTTCTTGCCTAAATATGTAATATTTCTGCTTTGTTGTGGTGAGGTGATACTGACATTGTGGAGAAAAAGGATGATGTGAGATGTTTTCCTGAGCCAAAACTATTTCCAAGCCTATGGACTGTACACAGTTCTGAGTGTGGTTCTGTATTCAAAATACTATCTCTGTACCACCAAGCAAGTTTGTCCTCAGCTGCTATGTAAGATAAATATTCAAATTAGAAGTATTTATCTGATTTACAAGAAGAGTAAGGATTATGTGATTCACTATTAACTGAAAATTTCAGTTGCCAAATAAGTTCTTGTTTTTAAAACCCTAGGGGTAACTCTTCTATATTTCTCTCTTCAGCCGTTGTCACTTTGGAGGGAGATGCTTCATTTCCTATCATTACTATAATTAAAAAAAAAATCTTACTTCTCCAGCCCTCTCTGAAAATTGTAAAAAAAGCAGTTGCCTGAAATGTGAAAATGGTGTTGGCAGATATTTGACATTTATACAGGCTTCATTCAAATAAACGTCAAAAAGGTCAAAGTTTCACATCAGCTTTCAGTTCCAATTCAGTCTTTTGAATTCTTATGAAAATTACATTACTTTAATTCCTTTTTTGCTTTTAATGTAACAAACTCTTCTTGGCAAAGAAACTAAAGCCATTTCTTAGAAAATTAACAGGCATTGCAATTTAATTATTACTTGAAATTTTAGTGATATAGATCATGACTACCTTTTATCAATGTTGTAAAGCAATTAAATCATAACACATAGACTTAGCTAAAAATTAATTCACATAACTAAAAATTTAAATCTAAAATGAAAAATGCGATGTTTGATCTATGAATTCAATTACAAAAATATGGAATATAGATTTACAGGATGCGGTTTCCTAAAATGCTTCTAGACGCATTAACAGCTTCCAAAAGGTGGGAAGGTTGCAACTATAATGAATATTATGTGGGACATTATTAGTGGACTCTATTTACAGGGGTTTCTAGTAGATGGAAAAAGAAATACCAGTATCTAGCTCTTCTCAAATGTATACATCTTTGTGTAGAAATCCACACAGTTCACTGCTACTAATGAGCACATAATTTTTTGCATGGACCCACTCAGTTTAATTATTTGTAGAACCAGGCTTCCCCCACTCTGATGGAGACTCTAAAGAGAGAGGACATAGGGCACTGCCTGTGACCCCAGGTGTAAATGACCGAGACAAGTGACCATGCAAAGGAGGCAGCCAGCATTGCTGGCACACTGTAAACTAGACCTGAACTCTTCACGACCCTTGCTGAAACTCATAGTTCATTGTGATTAGGGCATTTCTAGCCATCCTGTTTCATGTTGTAAAGAGATAATGAACTCAGTAAAAATACTTCATGTTAAAAGCCCTGAATGACAGCATATACTTTCCGTCTCTGAACTGTATCCAGTTGCAGCTGTCAAATGCATAGCTGAGAAAATACAGCTCCAGCTGCTGCTGCCTCCCACCTTTTCCCTCCATCACAGACAGCGTGTAATTTCCCAGATGGGAAGTCGGAGAGTGCAGCAGTCATCCTAACCACTATTGCCTTACATCTTTGCTACTCTTGCCAGCAGTGCTTCGCTTTTCAGGAAGAGTGCATAAAATTGGGGTCACTTTTCCGGGTAGTACCGGCTTGGTTCCCTACTGTCTAAGTATACCTGCAAGTATGTATGCTATGCTGCCAGTTGGAAGGCTCCATCCTGGTAACATCAGGGTAGTGCAGCAGAGTGCTGCGGGGTGGTACGCAAGCTACCCAAGGTACCGGAGCTGTGTCACCACTAGCTCGGTGCATGGTGAGCCCTGGGTGTATCGTCCTGGTGGGAAATGGTGCACTAGGCTGGGAGCAGTGCCACAGTAATGCGTTATCCCACAGGCAGTACCTGGGCTTTCTTAATGAAAAGTAATTATAATACCCTGGTACAACCCCGGATTGTACTATGAAAATGTAACCAACAGGGAGGTCCTGGAGGTCTGAACCACTCTGCAGTTGATTCCCCCTTCCCTGAGAAGGTCAACTTATTTTTGTTACATTTCCTATATGTTAAGAGAAACTTGTATATGATTTACTACATATGTTATAGAATATTTCAATACTGGAGGTAGCAGTTATGATGGTCTGTTCTGAAGCAGAACATGTTAAAATCTCTCCTCTAAGGCAGAGAATAACTTGTTATTTGCAGCTTTGAGCATGCAGGATATTCTGAAGTCCATTTAATCGACTGATCAGATGTGGGGGGCACATTCAGTTTCTCCTGATGGCATTATTATATGTTATATAAAACACTTTCACCTTTATTGAGACACTGTCACTCTAGCCCGTTGCTCAGGACACTCACCCATCAGGTGGAATATCTTCTCAGTGAATGTTGCTTTCATATGGAAATTGAAACAGCTAAAACAGAAAAGGCTAAATATCCTAATAAGGAGGACCTGAAGTCTGAGACTCCAGTCAGAGGTATGAAATCCTTCTCCAGCAACAAGCACTGAGTGGCCTCAGTTAAGTTCTTCAGCTTTTAGGCTGATGAATAAATGAAGCATCATCTTCAGTTTCTTAAAACTACACATTTTCCTCTAGCCCAAGTTATTTGGCTACAACTGTATTTTTTGATGAATAGATTAATAACCAAAAAAATCCACCTAGCTATGAACTTCAGCACAGTGGGGACTGGGTTATGGTACTTAAAGGCATCTAGGATTTCTGTCCTATGTAAAGTGTCAGTCCAAGATCTCTTCTCCAAAGTCAGGGATTTTCAGGTGATCTTGAGCAAAACTTAGCATGAAGCACTGCTGATTTCAGGGGGTGTAGTTATCAGACCTAAGTGACCAATACACTGCATTATTCCTTTTTCTAGAAAATGTAGCATAATGCAAAACTGTCAGATCAGCTGTTTATGCACCTCCTTTTATCTACTTCATAGTAGGTAGCTCTGCTAAATTTGTGCTTACTAAAGAGTCCACTGCAAAGGATGCAAAGTAGGGAACTGTCTTTTGTCCATTTTACTTTTCTCAGCCAGTAGGACTCTGCTTGGCAACAAGTAAACTTCAGAGACTTTCACATTTACTAAACTATTGAGCACTAATTCCAAAACCAATTAATTGAAACAAGGTCATATTGCATGAGGGAGTTTTCAATTACAGCTTATACGATTACTCCAAATGCCTGAGGAATTGCAGGTTTCCTTTCTCTTGACTTAACTCTATTTCAGCTTTCCATTTTTGAAATAAGGGGCTACATGTGGTGAATTTTTAGAGCACATGTTTGATATTCAGCCACAAAACTCTCATTGCCAGTAAATAGACTGCATGGTCATGTACCTCAAACATAAAGGCATGAGAATATGATATTTCATCACGAAGCTGTACTGTTCCGTAACACAACTACCCCTGCAGACCCCAAAAGGACTGACTGACTAGCTGCTGTCTAAACACTAATGACACTAATGATCTTTTTTTTCAAAGACAGGAGGATGCCAAGGGCAAGCAAAAGTTTAAATTATGGTGCTACTACATATGGAGCTAGTGGAGTTCAGTGAAGGGTCACTAAGAAGACAAAGGGTCTTGAGCATCTCTCCCATCAGGAAAGGATGAGAGCTGGGACTGTTCAACCTGGAGAAGCTTTTCATAGTCATAGAATGTGTTGGGTTGCAAGGGGCCTTTGAAGGTCATCTATTCCAACCCCCCTGCAGTAAGCATGGATATCTTTAACTAGATCAGATTGCTCAGAGCCCCATCAAGCCTGACCTTGAATGTCTCTAAGGATGGGGTCTCCACCACCTCACTGGGCAACCTGTCCCAGTGTTTCACCACCCTCATAGTAAAGCACTTTTTCCAATGTCTAATCTAAATTTACCCTGCTCTAAGTTTAAAACCATTGCCTCTTGCCCTATCACTAAATACCTTTGTAAACAGTCCCTCCCCAGATTTCTTCAGGAAGGTCCTCCCAGAGCCTTCTCTTCTCCAGGCTGAGCAATCCCAATTCTCTCAGCCTGTCTTCATAGGAGAGGTGCTCCAGCCCTTTAATCATCTTTGTAGCCCTTCTCTGGACCCGCTTCAGCAGTTTGATGTCCTTGTTGTGTTGAGGACTCCAGAGCTGGACACAGTACTCCAGGTGAGGCCTGACCAGAACAGAACAGAGGGACAGAATCACTTCTTTTAATCTGCTGGCCATGCTTCTTTTGATGCAGCCCAGGATGTGATTGGCATCCATTGTTGGCTCATGTCCAGTTTTTCATCCACCAGTGTACCCAAGTCCTTTTCCACAGGGTTGCTCTCTATCACAACATCCCCCAGCCTGTACAGATAACGAGGATTGCCCCTGCCCAGGTGCAGGACTTTGCATTTGGCCTTGTTGAACCTCTTGAGGTTCACATGGGCCCACTGATCCACCTTGTCCAGGTCCCTCTGGATGACATCCCATCCCTCTGGCATGTCGACCGCACCACTCAGCTTGGTGTCATCTGCAAATTTGTTTAGGGTGCACTGTCTATATTATTGATGGAGATATTAAACAGCACTGGTCTCAGAACAGACCCTTGAGGGACACCACGTGTCATCCATCCCCATCTGGACATCAACACTGAACAGTCCACCTTTCAAATCTGTATCTTTCCAACTTAGAGAGAAGGATGCTCTGGGGGATGGTGTCAAATGCCTTACAGAATTCCATATAGATGACATCCACTACTTTTCTCTTGTCCACTGATGTAGACACTCCACTATAGAAAGCCACGAGTTTGATCAGGCAGGACTTTCTGTTAGTAAAATCATGCTGGCTATCTTGAATCACATCCCTGTCGTCCATGTGCCTTATCAAAGCTTCTAGGAGCATCTATTCCCTGATCTTCCCAGGCACAGAGGTGAGGCTGACAGTGGGTAGTTCCCAGGGTCCTCCTTTCTACCCTTCTTAAAAATGCATGTGATGTTTCCCTGAAGGCTTAGAGAGGATGTTATAAATGTATTAAAAATGGAAAAAAGACTCCTCAATTTCTAAAAGCAAAATATTTTATTATCAATAAATGCATTATTTTCTTTTATTTCCTCAAGAATGAGATACTTCATCCAGGTGGCTGCTTGGATCTTAATCCAATGCACTATGGCTAGGAAACCCCAGGTAAATGGAGGAAAACATATGCGTGAAGTAACATCTCCACAATTTCTGTTCTCTCTGTAGAATTAAATGATGAGTCTTAGAGGTTTTTAATGGTGTCCATTGTTAACTAATAGCTAGCAGTGGTATCCTTAACAGGTGTGTTTAAAACCACAAAACCCTAAGTCCAAATAAGATATAGAAGGCTGTTTTCTCAATTATAATTTGCCTATTGACTTTGTTTAATTACTGTTAGGGCTCCATGGAATTATCTGGCACTCTAACTCTCTGCAGGAAACATGCCATATATCTGTGGGAGCACTTGGGGATCCAGAGTTAATACTTTGATGCTGTGCCAACTTGCATGCCTATACTGTGAGAATAAATCTTATGCTAACAAACGATGAGCCCAATTCTACACTTGGATACACACACATCATTTTCATTGCTCTGGGTGTATCTGGGGGGAATATTTAGTCTTTAATTCTTTTAAATATATTGAAGTTCTGCTGCTGTGCTGACACTGCTGTTGAATAGCAGCTCTATGTGGTGGAAATGGCCCAGGAAATCGCTGGGATGAAGGTGACACAAGCCCTTCAGTTTGAGTTCAACAGAGGATGGCCAAGGGGCCATTGCAACTCTCATAACTCTGGGATTCCGTGAGACGGAGAAAGACAGCACTAATCAGGGCTGCCTGGCCTCTTCAGGCTGATGAGGCATGAAAACAGTTGGAGCAGTAGCCAGGAGGTCTTCATAATTTTCATTCTCCTTGGTACAGATGATCTGTAGGGGCAAAGATGAAAAATGGAGTCACTGCCTTCCATCTCTGGTTAGCTTTAAAAACATGTATGAGTGTTTCTCCCTTGCTCCTGCTGTTCTCTGCTTGACATAATTCCTCCATAACCTATTAGATTTGCCAGACAGCTGGTTCTTTCTTTATAAGAAAGGACACCCGTGCTCCCTCCCCTCACAGAACTTGGCTTCAAAGCAGCTCTGTGGGATTGGTTTTTCACAGAGTTTTCTCAGCTTCATTTTCTGTATGATATTATACAGGAAAAAAAATAATCTGTAAAAAAGGAAAAAAAGAAAATCATGCAGGGAAGGTGATTTACTGCTCAGGTGTTTGAAGCCTTCCTGTCATAATAGAAGCTACCTATGGCAGAGGTAGACCTCTGCCCAACTGTTTAGCTTGAGGTGGCCAGAGGGTTTTGTCCTCAGGTTGGTCTGTGCAGCTGGGGGAAGCTCACAGTGCAGATGAGCCTGGAAGCAGCAGCTCATAGTGCTTCCTTGTAGGAAAAAAGAAGGCAGGACCCCTCTCCTGCCAGTGCCTCTCCTTGTGTTCCTCTGTGAGTGAAAAAAACTCTAAGGAGTCTTCTCAGAAGCTCTGCATGTATTCTCTCCTAGTTCTTGTTGAAGACATATGTATCAGGAGCCATAACTTTGACGTGTGCACTGGAATTACGATGCTTGCTATGCTGGGTATAGAGACATCATTTTGATTACATTCTAGCACTAAATTTTACTAACTCACATATAATATTTTATCCAGCAGGACCTCAGCCCATCACTTAATGTAACTAAGCATAACTCTCTTGAAGGTGACCCAATTTAGTTTGCTGACAAACCAACCCCTAGCTTTGTTATGCTCTCAGTACAACAGGGGTGTGAACCATGTTCTGCTCTAGCTTCTTTACCATGAAAAAATTCTTCCAAAAAAGCTGTGCATGCAACCGCACAATTTGCAGATCCACTCTCCTGTGGGTCCTAGCAAAGGCACAGGAGCCGATAGAGGCTGTGTGTGAAGAAAGAGAGCTGTACTTCTAAATAACAATAAACTCCTTTACAGCAGGCCAGGTCTCACTTCTATGAAGATCCTTCCACTTCTGGAATGTCCATTGGCTAGTAAAGCCTTTTCAAAAAATGTATTATTAGGCATTTAGGGAGGCCAGTTCAGGTGCTTTTGTTACTGTTCTACCTCATGGCAAGGACATTTTGATTAATGCTCACCACTTACAAATGTACTTCTCCTGAGGGACGTTATTTCTAACTTGCAAAATTGCCTTTTCCAGGAGAACAGAATACTAGTGGGCAGCTGCCACACAAATCCTTCCCACTAACAGAGGCATCTGAAGTTAGAGGCAAAGCAAATTGTTCACTATTTAAATAAACTTGTATCTATGTTTGAGTGGGAAGGCATAGA
Organism: Mesitornis unicolor; assembly: GCF_000695765.1. NCBI lineage: Eukaryota > Metazoa > Chordata > Aves > Mesitornithiformes > Mesitornithidae > Mesitornis > Mesitornis unicolor. Next base: position 42,930 of record NW_010205224.1, on the reverse strand, counting down.
AGTAAGATACAAACCTTTATAGTTACCTTTAGTTTTACTTCCAGCAAATTCTCTGTTTTGATAATAAATATTAAAAAAAAATTGGGATACTTGCACATCTCTACCAGCCTCTCAGCAGTCTGTTAAGATAAGCGTGCACTTAAGTCTCAATTTCTGTGTCAGAAATTTTATTCAGACTCAGATCTACCCTAGAAGGGCAATTTGTAAACCTGTTATTTAAAATATTAATTGAAACATTTTTTTTCCAGAGGATCAGAGAAAACAGATACTAAAGTTGGTGACATTCCTAGAGCATAGTCAAACAGAATTAGCCTTTGGCCAGACAGGTTAGTTGAATGGTGTGGGATTTGTCTCCAGAACAACTCGTCTAAACATAGATGCTTTCATGCAAGCTAGTTGTCCAAGTTGCCATGACAGTAAGTTCAAATTAATTTCAAACATGATGGCCATCTGAGATATCCACATGGGACCTACAAGAGAACTGGATCCTCCTGGAGAAGCAGCTGTAAACTTGGCAGAAGGGCCTAGGACCTCTAAAAAGGTATTACATACCTATGTTTAGGTGAGTTTGACTCATACTGGATACAGTGTATGGATCCTATTATGTACCAACAAAGAGTCAACAAACCCCAACCTACACTGGAGTGTCTTACACTCACCTAATAGTACCCTGATACTTAAAGAACTCTGTACTCGCTGTAAGGCCAAGGTTTAGTCTCAGTATATAGTCCTTTAAAATATACACAGTGGATACCACAAATACCAGAGCAATCCAAGCAGCTCATTACTGTTCCCCAAGGGCAACTAGAGGACATCCAAACAGGTTTAGGGAATACACTGAGTTTGAAGTGAGTAACCCATCACTTAGCCTTCTGAGACTGAGAACAGAATACCAAGGACATTTCAATGAGTCATTATTTTTATGTGCATTTCCTTTTTGTTGTGTTAAATACAAACGAACCTTTTGGGATAGCTCTGTGTCCAAAAAAATACATATATTTCCACACTTTGTCTCCTTCCCCCAGTTGAAAAAAAACATTAAAAGTTCAGTCATAAAAATTCATCTCACCTAGTATGTATCTCTAAAATGTAACTGTCAAATGCAGTCACATTAATGCCCTATTATAGTCAATGAAATGAGATTTATCTCCTTTGGTATTGATATCTGTTATGAAAGAAGTTGTCCTCTAGACATCCTTATTTCTTTCTGTTGCCTATAAAAATAGTCTTCAATGATGGCATAGTATAAGTAGCTAACTTTTATGAATCTGAGGTAAAAGTCAGGCCTATTCAAACTGCATTATAGGATGAAACTAAAGATTAAATTTGGTCCCACTGAAAGCGAGGATAACTGAGAGAGCCGTGTGCTGACTTACAGAGTTGAGAGCTCAAAACCTGGCAGCATTTGCTGGACCTAAATACAGGGCTGGCAGCCTGCAAGCAGCTTTCCGAGCACTGGTTTTGACACTGGTACTGACTCCATCTGCATCTTGGGTAAAAGGAGTTCTTGTTCTGACTATTGCTTGAATTATCAGTCTCAAAAGTGCACTCTGAGATTGTGTCCAGACTTGTAGCTCTCTGTGGATTAAAAGAATAATTTAAAGGTATTAAATTATCTTTAATTAAAATACTTTGTAATCACTTAAGTTCTTTAATGTATGACCATTATCATAATACACTGTTAAAATTATTCTGCTGTGCAACATTTCTGTAAGATTATGTAAGCAAACTGTTTTTCTCATCCTATTCAGTTACTGTATTCCTTACTGTAAGTTAAAGAAGTCACAAGCTGGATGTAGGAACTGTAAGAATGAGAACAGAAAATATACAAACAAAACCAATGATAAACCTACATAATATGTCCATGAGTGGGTTTAGGAGGCTGATGAAAATTATTTGAATTGAGTGATAAGGGTATGTGGTAGTTTAAGAAGGGATTTTTTTTTAAGTACAGAATTACAGCAATACTGGTTTGGTTCTACTAAAAACATTTTCAAATTTTATATTTTATTTCAGTGTAAAAACAGTAGCCCAGTAAGAGTGACTCTTAGCTTTTGGAGCTCTTTTTTCTCCTTATCTTTTACTGTTTTGATGACAAATGCAATCTGTATTCCTAAAACATGGCACATAGATTCTACAAATGAAACAGAGTGTACTTAAAAGTACATTTTCCTTTCCTGCAACCAAAAACTGAGATGGTGTTTTTTAATGCAACTTCAGTATTTTAGAGGCACGTAGGAACTGTTTAGAAGAGCAAAACAGCTGTCAGCACTTTGCTTTGCCGTCTACAGGATGCCAGTTAGGCTATAATTTCTCGCTAATTAACTGATCTAAAATAGAACCCTTTGTAACTAGTCCATCAGCAATCCATGAGGTTTGTGTTGCCCACATTTCTTTTAACTTTGGCAAAGGCTTACAGTTTCTGACCTTGATGTCTTGTTTGATTTGCATTTCTGTTTTGAGACTAACATTAATTACATTGTCAAAACAGATTTTATCATTTACGTAACATGGGCTGCCTGCAGACCCAAGTTTCCTCAATATGGAGGTAACGACTTACGCACTGAATGACTTGATTACAGTAATTCCTTTTATACTGTTCTTCTCCTGGGAGACTGTAACATATACTTAGACTCCAGCTTTTTCCAAATTTAGTGGTCACATTTCCACTTAATTGTTAGTTTCCTCTACAAAAGCAGATAGATATACAGAATTTAAGCTTAAGAGGATCTGCTCTGAATATTGTGTCTTACCTGATGCACATGCAGATTTTTTTTAAAAAAACCAAACTCATCCAGTAATTTTGCCTTAGTCCAGTAAATTCTGATTGAGGTGATATGTCACACTAATGATTTCAGCCTTTTTTCACAAGTGCTATATAGATTTTGTTTATCAGAGGGATGTCAAAAACACATGTGGCTTAAAAAGCAGCATTTTATATGGAATTCATATGACAGCAGTCTCTCAATGACATGCTATTTTGAAAGACTCTTTTTAAAAGTCATATATAAGAAGCACAGACTTTCACTATGTCAGTAGTGGTCCACATCCTGAGTTCGTGTGAATTGTTCTGATTCTACTGACTTCAGTATCAACGACTTCAGTGGGACTAACAGCATGGTCTAGCCCAGTGCCTAAAGCTGGTCAATCAGTTTAAAAACTACAGAAATACAGAGGGTTTGCTTTTAATACCTCTGTGGAGCTACAAAGAGACCTTGGGCCAAACTATTACTAGCTGCTATGTAGTAGGTCCAGCAGAAGAGATCAAGGAGCAGGAAATTAGGATTCAGTCATTAATGCAGGTGAATTCCACACAGATATGCTTTAACAGCCAGCTCATGGGAGATGCTGAGCAGAGAAGATGAAGCTCTCACCTTTCCAATGAACGCAGGTAATGGAAGACTGGAGAGGTTATCTCCCAGTGTGTACCAGAGTCCAATCAGTCCTGTCACAGGGACAGAGAATTTGACTGGGGTTTATCTCATCCCTTTAAGCAATTCAAAATTAGATGTCCTGATCTGAGCTGGTTGTCCTTAATTCCCTGATGGAGAAAAGAAGGCATCTGCATGGGATGATTCATTTCCTGGTAAAATAAGCATGGGTGAGAATTGCCCCCAGAATTGCTTATTTTTCTCCCAGTAATTTTTAAAGAGATTGGACAACTAACTTAGTCTTGAATGACAGTTTTTTAAGTGACTAATGTGAGGTGAGATGGATTCCCATTTATAGTTCTCTAATACTGACTGTGTCTTGAAGGTATGATATAATTCATTGTTACTAAAAGACCCTTCTTAAAAAACTGGCTCGGGATAAATGCGGCATTGTGCCCCCATGGACTATGGCAACATCAATTAACTTTAGGGTAGGACAAATATCCAGATTTACATAAATATAATATGTGTAAAATGACCATAATCAGGAAAAAAGTTTAGGAAGTCATAGATACCTACCACCCAGAAAATGCTTTGGATTATGTAGATCAAATAAAGTGCAACACATCATATAAGTGGTGCTGATAAAACTCATCTGGGCGTAAGCAGTCTTTCCAAGAAAAGATCTCACAAAATTATCGCTATAAATGTATCAGCTTTTTGTTACTGCTTAATCTGGAAAGCAAGAAACAATGTTCTTTTCACTGATATCCAAGCTCAGAAAGACTCTATTGAGAAACTGGCTGGTCCCTTTGCTGGCTAGGGTTCACTGTGGAGGGCTGAATGAGAAAAGGGAAGAAGCAGGAAGATAGGTTAATAACTAAAGTAGCTCTCTGATTATGTTTGAGGAAAATTTATCTGAGATTCAATTAAAAGAATTAATTTATTTGAAAAGAAAATTCTCTCTTGAAGTTCAAGCACAGTATGACACTGGTAAATTTTAATGACTCGTTTTGCAAGGTTTGAATATCTTTACACTTCAAAAAAACACTCACTTTACAAATGGAGAAACTTGAACATGGAAAGCCCTCAGAAATGGCAGGATCTTTCACAAGCAAAGCAGCAAGCAAAGGTGAGGACCTATCCAGGAAGCAGCAAAGAAAAGGGCTGGGGAAGCCTGGGCTGTATGAGAACGTGATGTGTCTTCCTCACCTGCCCTGTGCTCACATGCAGCCGATCTTTCAATTTAAATGCAAAGTGGTTGTGCTTGAGAAGTATTTTGAAGTACTTGCATTTCCATTCAGTTGGCACTGCCTAGGGTCGTGTAATGGAGCAAAACGTTTTTTTCTAGCTGATCACTTTTTCTTAATTAAGTTGCCACACCTGTCAAAACTAAACATTTCTAAATCATCTTGTTATGACCAAACTTTAAAGGTATTACTGATCTAAGAAGGAAACCCCTTCCTAGCATTTCACAACTTTAGGAAAAATCATATTTGCTTTGTAAAAATTAAACTGGTCTGTTTGACACTATAGTCTCCTTTTAACTGTGTTTGGCATTAGGAACCAGCGTATAATGGAAGTTGACAATAGGCATGTATAAAAAATATTTGTCCCAGCATATTTTCTTTTAAACGTGGACTTGTATTCTTATTTTTGACATCTATGGCTTGATAGAAAAATCATCAAATAGTTCATTCTTTTTGTGGGAAATAAATTCTATTAGTGGCTGAGATTTTTCTCAAAAATCCCCTTTTATTTCTTAATGATCTTTTAATGTTAATGATCATTCTTTTTTTGAGAAGTAACTGTTATGCATCTATATATACATTTTTACTTTAAGAGTAGCTCAGAGGTCCTGATGACCATGATGGAGCATAGTGAAGAGATTTCAAAGCATTTCAATGACAACCATGTTAAGTGGGACTGTAAAAACCTTTGGCTAGAACAGTATTCATGACGGCCAAAAGAGCATACCAGTAGCTGAGTACTCTTTTCATACAGGATTAGATTTAATTGTGGCCTTTCATTATGAGAAGTTCTCTTTTTCCTCTTCTGAAATGACTTCAGGGTTATCATTCCCCTTTCCTGTGCAAAGCAGAAGATCTAGCATCAGCCTGGGAGCCTGCATGGTGTTTCGGTGCCGTGGTTCCTCACAGAAGCCCTGTCTGCCTGCAGCAACACGCCCCTGGGAGCTCTGCCTCCAGGGCAGCGCCACGTTCCCTGCAGAGTAATTATCCTCCTTCTCAATAAACCTCCTTACAAGACAGAAAATCCAGTTTACTCCTGCCGTGTGTCATAAGGGACAACCGTTTCCTTTAATTGATGGTGCTTTCATGTAAATTCATCATCCAGTTAACTTTGTGATCTCAGCCTAAATAATGTTATTTTGACTAAGTGCTTAATGGTTATATTGATTTGTAAAAACCCCTCAGGTGACTCCATCTTTCAAATGGACCAACAGCAGTGATTTATTAAAAGGTTGCCTTTCGAAAGGTGTTCTGAATGTCACCCACGGCCACTGATATTTCATCAAATATATCACATCTCTCCTTCTGCCTTTTGTCTGTGAATCTCTATGGATAACCTGAAGGTATATCTAAATTGAATTATTTTAGTCATATTATTTCTAGTACGAGCAGTGTTGGCACTGAAATATAGGCAGAGTAACTGACTTATTTCTATGGCTGTAGCAAAAATGACCTTAAGCAAGTTTAGTCAAATGCAGCATATATTAAGGGACATATTCTGCTTCCAGGTGTGTCAAATTTAAAAAATCTTGTTACTTATGAATTATCGGGAAACTTGCCTTGAATTTCTATTGTATGCATCCAAAACATCAAATTGCCAGTTCTCCGCTGCTGGGATTGTATTCCTGGTTACTCTGCAGTATTGCCATAACGCCTGATACTCTGATTCTGATCAGTGCTTCCCAGCTGGGATCAGAAAGCACACAGGAGAAATTATTGCAGTTTACAGAACAGGTCACCTGTAGCCATCTCTGTGCCAAATTCAGCACTGATAGGCGTTCTTGTACATGTGAGTGTCATCTGGCAGTTAAGGTATCAAGTGAAATTCATGTACTGGAAGATAACAGGAGCTGGCATGAATGGACACTGCACTCTTTACATAAAGGCAGTGATCCTTCCAAAGACAAATTGATGTGTCACACTTTCCTGAGTGACAACGTAATGCCTGTTGTGCTGCATTGCTACCTGCTCCTTTTTCCTAAACAATTTATTCATCATCGTTTAGTCTAGCCCACTATGCAGCAGCACAGAACCATTTTGTTTTCTCTCCATCTCTAACAATGTCCTTCTTTAAGGAATAATCCAGTGGAGCCCATTGCACATGTTTGTGTTGAAGTGGGACAAGTACCTGAACAGTTAATGTTTTGATTCAAATGGAAGTCTGAAATACCCATATAGTTTAGAATTAGAACAGCTTTTTACAATTTTCATCATTTTTGTTTGATGATCATAAGCTAACAGATGGAGAAAGACTGTATCTTAGGATTTTAAAAAAATATTTTCCTGCGTTATTAAAAAAGGCAAAAAATAGATTCAGCTTTCTATAATAAGATAGCCTTTGAATACAACTGGAAGGAAAATTTTAGTTTCTTTTTCATAATTCCTTCTGTGTTTAGGTTTAACATTAAAAAGATATATTTACCTTTTCTGCCATCTACTTTTTTTGTCTTTGCATTTCAAAGCAGGTATAGATTTTACAAATTGATTAGCAGTGTGGCTGAAGGCTTTTGCTTTAACTTTGCTTAAGCTTCATTGCTCAGCAGCAGGATTGGTGAGAGAAATATCTGAAGTTCCCAGCACACACCCCCTGAAACTACTCAGAAAACTCAAGAAAGCAGAAACCTTTGGTCATCTTCTGTGAGCCACAGAAACATTATCTGGGATTGATGTTCTATATGTCAAAACATGAAGCATGTCTCTGCTTCGGCTGAAGTCCACAAATTAAATCAGTCTAAAGTCGCACTGCGACAGCTCTGCCTTCCTGGTGCTCCACTTTTGCATGCCCTTCTCCCTGTGCTGTGTTTCATCCCCAGCCGTTGTGCTGGCTCTGACACCCAGCTTGTCCTGCTGTGACCAGCTACAAGGATCCTCCATCCCAGTTGTCTTTTTCCCAGTTCACTTTCAGCACCAGTGTCCTGGATGGGGTTACTCCGGCACCGTCCTTGGCCAGCACTCAGTACCCCAGGGCTGCATTGCCCAGCACCAGCCTCCCTGCGGGGACAGCAAAACCCACCACAGCTCTGGTGTTTGTAGCATGATGGACCAAAAAATGGGGAAGATACGAAGCTAAGGAGGTTTTATGTGCTTACTTTGAACTAATAACCACTAAAGCCAATGAAATTTGCAAAGTAGTGAATGATGCAAAGCTGACAGGAGCTCCTGTCCATCAGCATAAGAAGGGGATGATAAATGAAAAGGAAATTCATTTTCTGTTAAGAAAAGGAAATGTTTCTTACATTATATAGTACATGGTAAATATGACTGCTAGGGCCGAGAATTAGACTTGATAGAAAAAGACATTACTGCTTATAACAGGAACATTCACAGACACAATAATTAATGGGGAAAAAAATAAAAGTGACAAAAATTTCATGCTTCAGACCCTAAGCCAATACTTATTTATTAGAGACCTAAGACCAAGCATGAAGGGTAAACTATGGATTACAGGGTTACTTCTCTCCTTTAACAAGCCCCTAATCTATTAAGTAGTCATCTCTTAAGTCAGCAGCACGTACCAGGTTTATCTAAGACAAGTCTTGGTCCCATTATTCATCTAATTTATCCCATTTACTTCACTAGAACTGCTTGAGTGATTAAAGCAAATAGAATTTGGTGGCAAGATTTGCCTCACAAATTCATGCCTCCATCCTCTTACCTGATTTTGTTACAGTCACCAATTAGTCCCAGATTTCTGTGGCTCTGACACTGTTGTTCCAGATATGAACTCATTAACTATGTAGAGATGGATTTTTTCATTCCCTGCTCAACAGTTGATCTCTGTGACTGTAGCTTAGAAATTAATTGGATTTCTTTCTACCGTATTTCACTGTAAATATGTAGCCAGTTTCTCATGAACTTTCAGTCTTTCTCCTGGTTTCTTCTCCTTGTTGAACATCTGTGGGTTTTTTAATTCCTGTTTAGTGCTCATGATCAAATGCTTGCCAGAGTACTGCAGTAACTGTAATACTTGGAGGCTTTAAGACATGTCACCCCACCAAAACAATCAGAAATTTCCAGAATAAAATATTCAATACTAGGGGAGAGGGAAAGGAAAAAGAAAAAACAAACAAACAAACAAATCAAACCAAAACAAAAAACAGCAAGTGAGTGTTTGAGTGTTTTGCTTTTGCCACAAGGAGAATATTTCTTTTTTAGAAATGTAAATGAAGATTAAGTTAGCTATGAAGAGTTGCAACAGAAGTTTAACATTATATATTCATTAGACAGAGAAGTGATCTGCTGCCTGAGTAGCAGGGATATATTTGCTTATGATGTTTCATTATCACATTTACCATATGTTTCATTATTCATTGCTATTCTTTTGCATGAAGACAGACGGTAAAAACCAGTAAATTAGTTATAACAGAGATAACCTGTCTTATGCTACTGGTAAAAATAGCTTTCTGTTCTGGATTTTGCTCACCCTATTTCACCCCCTTGTCTCTATTTCTAATGTTTCCCAGCACTTTGATCACTTGCATCTACATTTGCAGGGGAAAGGTGGGGGAGCAGTACTATGGCAACCCTCTTAGTGGAAACGTACCTTAGAGACACTGCTTGAGCTTATAAAACTCTGTCTTAATTTCCAAGTTTTACAGCCTCTCCCTTCTTTCTTGAACTTTCTGTGTTCCCTAAAGTGCCTGAAAAATATTGGATTTTTCTTTCTTCTTAACTGCTGGTTACAAAACTGACAGGAGATAAGATTGGTGATAGGACAACAAAACGGCACTTCGAAAAAAGCACACAGACTCAGAATCTGAAGAGCATCTTCACGTGTTTCGCTCTGTTAGAGCAATTTAGCTCAGAGCAAGACACTCTTTAAATCTCTACCAAAATTGAGCAGCATCAGTAGTAATTTAAAATGTGCTTCAAATGAAGGTTTTTCACTTCCTAGCTCTGCATAGCTCTCTTTTATTTATGATCACCCTTTTACTTCTGATGATCAAGAATCAAAATTTAAGAGTAGTTTTCTCTAGGCTCACTTTTTCCTTAGGCTAGCCTGGTGGTGATACAAGCTCAGCAGCACCAGGTATTAGCAAATTCCTGATCTAGTCTTTTCTCTCCAGAGACCTGCAACATAGCCTCGAATCAAAAAGAACGACTGGAGACGTGCTTCTTCTGACTTCATTTCTCATCAGCTCATATTTATGTAAGGGGAAGAGGAACTCTTGTAGAGTCCTTTTAGGACTCAACCCCAGTTCCAAGGTTACCTGAGTCACTGTTGCAATGTCCAGTGCATTTAACAACACTGGAAAAAAGCAAACCTCTGCACGTATATATTATGCTATTTCAGCATTATTGATAGAGGGGAACATAATAATTTTCTTTATCTTCCTGCAATTATATAAGAAGTGAATTGGACTTGATTTTCCTGTACAGGAATATGGAAATCTCTATCATGAGGCATTTTCATATCAGTTGCTAATTTTATGAATTATGATTGTATGTGCTTTGGGGAAAAACACTTCCATATCAGAAATGCTCTTATTAGTACCAAAAAAATGTAGATGGCTTAGACAATTAGAAAATACAGCTCTGTGTTATTAATGACTAAATATCTATCTCTACGAAATCTCTAAAATTTTGTAAGGAAACAGTATTGGCACTAATCTGCATTTGTAGGGCTTTCTTGGATGTTTTATTGAGCCTTTTGCTGCAAGACAGAATCTATGTTAAACCAGTCTCAGACCTGTTCTGTTCATCAAAATAAAAGTGTTAGTTCTGCTCATGTGTATCCAGTTTTCCCAGTGTTTCAGACCCATTTTTATATCTATATTTCCATATTCTCTGCCTTTAAGTATATCCCCTTTCAATGTATGTCCAAAGGATTTAAGAATTACTGCAGGATAATAGATAAAAAGTCACTGCTTTTGGTATTACTTGTTTTCGCTTGTTGTCCAAGTATCTAGTGGCTTTGCATATGTAGTGACATTTTTTGCATGCCTGGAATTTCCTTTTATTAACTGTATTGTGGATACTTTTAAAACTCACACTTCTTGTGTAAGTACCCAATTTTGCCTAATTCCATCCAGTACACCTGGAAGTATTTTTAAAAGGTTAAAGTGTGACATACAGTAAAGTAGAAGTTTCTGAATATTATTTTGTTCCCGTATATTGATGCTACTTTCTTAATACACTACATCAATACAGAGCCCGCAGTTCAGATGATAACAAGAGGGGAAAAAAGAAATATTCCTTCATTTCTTTTATCAGTTTTACCCCATGTGGAAACAACCTCAGAAACCCCAGTGTGTACCTACCCAGCACAAGTCTTAACACACACAAATCCTCTCTAGCTCTCTTTCATCTTCACAGTAATCTGGGACTCCCATTTCCATGCCTTCCTTCTTGGTTGAAATAAAATGTTGCTGTGAATACCCGTCTGACTCTGAGAGACACTTTCAACTAATAGTGAAGTTCACAAAGAGAGCTATGCTTCACCATCATAATTTTTAAGTAGCATAATCTTAATGTTAAGGTGATTTCTGTTGTGAAGTTTCCATCAAATTAATTGTGATTTCTCTTCTTTTTTCTTTTAAATTCTTTCTATAGCTGTAACTTACACAAGTTACAAAAAAACACCGCCGCCGGTACCCCCTCGTACCACTTCCAAGCCACTGATCTCAGTCACAGCACAGAGCAGCACAGAATCCACGCAGGACGCGTACCACGACAGCCGGACTCAGAGGATTTCCCCGTGGACGCAGGACGGGCGGGGGATGTACAACTCCACCGACAGTTTGGACAGTAACAAGGCCATGAATCTCGCCTTGGAAACTGCGGCTGCGCAGCGCCACGTGTCCGAGAGCCAGAGCGCCTCGATACGAACCAGCGACAAGGCCATTTTAGTGACAAAAGCAGAAGAGTTTCTTAAGAGTCGACGTTCCTCTATAGGGATCCAGGTAGCCTATCGTTAACATCTGTTTGTGATGAATTGCTTGCCTCTTTTCTGTAAATAGCATAGAAGGAGCCATTCAGCTTCACTGGCTCTAATAATCTAAGAAACAACCCCTGGCTGCTTAGCGTTAATTGTAATTCACATCATGGTAACGTGGCTGTGCAGAACTGTCTTCAGCTAATATGCTGTACCTAGAAGAAAATGAATGAATAAATCTCTAGGGAGGTTACCTGTCATTAACACTTGATATGAAAATTATACTGCAGAACTACAGGTGAACAGCATGTTCATCTCCTTCCCACCATGAATTCACAGTCCTTTTCATAGAATTACTCCAGTTTGAAATGCTTGACTATTTTTTTTCTGTTATCTTTCTCTTTTGACCTTGGAAAATGTGTAATGCTGCTGGATCTTCAAGTTACTCTACCTAAAATGAGCTCCTCTACACTTACTTTTAGTTGTGCAGGGGAGAAGGTACCAAGGAAGAGAAAGAAATGTACTGGTGTAGATACAGCATAATTATGTATGGAGAGTAGTGAAACAACACTAATAAGCACAGTCCTTGAGCATTGCTCCATCTGTCCACTAAAAATTTAAATATTTATTTCACCCAAAAAAATGTCTGTCAGGCTGTGGAAACTCCAGTTAAATTGTGTTGGTTTGGGTGGGGGAAATAAGATGATTCCAAATGCAAATTCTGAATGCTTTTCCTTCTACTAAGTGGAAAACAGTATAGATAGCAATGGTCATTTGTTTAAATCTCTAGGAAATACCAAGCAGTAATAAAAATCAGAAAGTTGAACTTGCTAAGAATGCAAAGTCCTTTGAGACACAGGAGCAGAGGAAAATCTAGTCTCTGTTCTGCTGTTACTTATACACATATATAATTTTAACTATGTGAATATTCCCTTTTACATCCATGGGTTCATTTCTGTCCTTAAAAATCTCTACTTTTGCCAGATCAGCTACAGAGGAAATGCCATGTATTTTGGCATAGTTACAGGTATTGTGGAGACAGCAACACAGATTTTGAGAAGATAATAGTTCATGCGACAAAGCCCAGTGAGTGACTGTTCGTGTACTAGGAAGTATATTATTTTCTTTAAAAAGCAGTAATTCCATTTCCATTAATTTCAAAATACAGCCAGAGAAAAGCATTTGGGTTAAGCATGTCACAGCTACTGATTGAACTTTGCTGTTTAACATCTTAGCATGATATAATTTTGCTGTTCCACAATGTATTAGACTAATGGGAAGGCAGAGGCTCTGCCAGCAAGCTGCTCATCCACTTCTCAACAGAAATCTATTTGCTTCCATGTAGAAGAGTAGAATGCAATTTAACAACAATGGTAAATTATTCAGATGGCTACTTTTCCAATGTTTTACAAAGTAATTAGTGGCTCCTAAATTGTTCAGAGAAGGGGCTTAGCAGATAACAGTGAAAAGCTCAAAGGACGAGCAAGTAATTTTGGGTATCTTTTAGCCCCTAACCTGAAAGCCACTCTTCAGAAAGGAATAGTATCTAGTGTTGTTCTTATCTCTTCTTCACAGCAGCTGTGTGCAGTGGTATTTAACAATGTTGATGCCTTCCTTCAGTCAGCCCTGGTATTTCAGCAATTAATTCTGAACCTTTGATTACATCACTTGATCCTGTTTCTTACTGTAGGTGGTGACCAGTCCTTTTCACTGGGCTCTGACCCTTCTTGGTATGTGATGTGCTTAATAGTATGTGTTTATAATCCGTAAAAACATCTGTGCAATTATTTCCATGGAGGCAGCAGATCTTCTGTAGCAACTTATCATCTGATGCTCAGCCCATGATACTGGTCCTCAGGTGCACACACTGGAAAAGGCAAATACTGTTTGCAACAGCAGGTCTTAGAAGGATGAGCTGTTTGTTATCTTTTGAGAAGTACAAACTGCTTGGTTGTACCATTTGGCATTAGATAAGGTTAAAATTGCAAAATTACCTTCAACACTGTATCCTGAAAACACATTTTAGTTGGTTGGGATTTTCTCTGCAGTATGTTTCAAACTTCACATTACTGTGAAAAATAGCTTTCTCCAGCATTTCTAAGCAGAAAATGCATTTTGTTGTATTTCTATTGCCAAGTTTGTAAGGAATAAAAACACAGAGTAGAACACTCTTATTGCAAACTACATAAATAGTATTTATGGTCCCAAAATACAGTTGAAGCATTTAATTTCTTTTAGACTTCTGCATCAAAGCACCTTAGAAAAGGATGCTTTTTATTTGCATATTTCCTTGATTGACTAAATGACTTGTTTTCCCATTAGCATGCCATGCTAGGGTAATGCATTGAATTTACATTTATTTGCATTAATTAATTTGCTATCAGGATGGTTAATTTGTGCATTTTTTAATGTTTCATTCCTTTAACACATTGGTGTGAAGATGCTTGCCAACGGAGCTTCACACAAGAGCAGAGAGGCACAAAGATAAAGAGTGACCAGCGATGCTTCTGAATGTGGAACTGCTATGGACCCAGCCTAGGGCTCCCACATCTTTGGGATATATGATTTGTGTAGTGTACATGTAGTGAATAGAAGTCCTTTTAAAAAGTCCTGGCATAATTGGCATGTGCCATACGATTGGTACTCACACGCACAGGGAGCCCAAGCTCCTAGGGGACTTACCATGATGATAAGTAGTCAAAAAACAGCACAGATACAGTAACTGCATCCCCTATCCTTATGTTAGCCCTATCCCAGGTGGGAATTTTGAACAAAAAAAAGCTTCAGAAACAAAGATTTTCCAGAAAATAGCTGTTTGGTTTGGTTTGGTTTGGTTTGGTTTGGTTTGGTTTGGTTTGGTTTGGTTTGGTTTTACTGCCATATTTAAATCAAGAGGAATATTGTCAGATGTGTCAGAAGGCACTGTAAAAATGTTGATTCCTAAACTCAAATGAGTTGAAAAAGTACATATTCTGGTATTAAAAATCTAGTCAGCATTATTAAGAATATATAGAGAGAGAACAAAAAGTAAAACTCTAATAGTACTAGTAGCTATAGTCTTCATATCTGTCTTCTATCATGACAGCAGAAGACTAATCAAAGTATTTGAATTAAAATAAAGGGTGGAGATTGTCTAGAGTTGAACAACCCCTAAGTCAAGAACAAGGTTATTGCTAATATATTTTCAGGTATTTTCCTTGCTCTTTTGCACACCCTTGTATATATGCTAATTATTAACATTCAAAAACTGCTCTAGTTATAAACCATTTCATATTAAAAGCATTTGGATTGTAAAATATATGAGAAAGCATATAAAGATATTACTCCTTATTTATTTCAAGTATTTCAGAACATGCTGTCCTTTGATTCTTCTTTATTTAAAAGGCATCAAGGCTTCTCAAAATGAACAGAAATGCCGGAAGTAGATGACATGGAAACAAATGTTATAAGTGTGAAGGTGGATTCATGATGATCTTTTTGGAGACAAACATTAATTGTAGCATAGAGAATGGACTCTCATCTTTGTTTATCACCATGAGGTCATGCTTCAAAATACCTAGGGTTTTTTTAATCTCCAGAATCTTTATTAAATCGTTCTTATAAATCAAAAGCTATATACAGGAGTATTAGTGCAATAACTTGTCTGCCTGAATTTTTCTGTCAAAAGGGGATCTTCTGCATAATGTTTATATATATATTTAATGAAATTAGTAACACCTTATGGCAAAAACTTTGTTCAAGAAACTCTGCAGTCTAAAACTGGAATTTCCCTTTTAGGCAAAGCATTTTGTACCCACATGGCATACTTACTTGGATGAGTGTCTACATTTTCTTTGTATTGTTTAGATTATACTATCCTTGTGTAGTCTGGAGAAAAGGAGACTGAGGGGAGATTTTCTCACTCTCTACAACTACCTGAAAGGAGGTTGTAGCAAGGTGGAGGTCAGTCTCTTCTCTCTGGTACCTAGTGATAGAACAAGGGGACATGGCCTCAAGTTGCACCAGGGGAAGTTTAGGTTGGATATTGGAAGGGATTTCCTTATAGAAAGGGTTGTCAAGCATTGGAACAGGCTGCCTAGGGTGGTGATTGAGTCACTATCCTGGAAGGTGTTTAAAAGACGAGTAGATGTTGTGCTTGGGGACATGGTCCAGTAGCAGACTTAGTGGGGCTGGATCGATGGTTGGACTTGATGATCTTGAAGGTCTTTTCCAACCAGAATTATTCTATGATTCTACGATTCTATGACTGTCAGTGCTCTACTTCGGTGTACCCATAGCAATCAAAAGAAATATTCATATTGATTACACTCATCTTTGGATCACAAATGATCTAAAGTTTTAGAGGTAAGCATTGTTCATTCTCCTACTGAAATCACTGTCAGACTGTGCTTTTGTGAGAGAAGTTTGTGAAGTCCTTGGCCTGCAGAATCATAGAATCATAGTGAAAGTCTTGATAACACAAAAGTTAATAAGACTTACATTGACCTATATATATATTTATGTAAATATATAGACATATATATACACATATATAGATATGAGTCAGAACTCACAGGCTTAGCAGATTAGCAGAGTTCCCAACTAGTGGGTGTATTTTGGCCTCCTCACTTGTCAAAAAGCTTAGCAGTTGGAATTGTAGTTAAAACAAAGTTATGGTTATTTTAAAGCCATCTAAATTTTTATTCTTTTCACAAATGGCTGTTCCTCATTTGCTTAACTGCCATCTAACATAATGAAACATTCAAAGTGAAGAAGACCCAGATTGCTGCCTTGCAGAATATTTGTTGGTTCAGAACAATTTGCCACTCAGCATTAAATGCACCAAAAATCTTATGAGCAACCACTGCTGTATGCATCATTTTGTTGTTACTATCCCATATTAGCTTGACATGAAACCTGTTTCTAAACTCTGGCATGCATTTTTAGCAAAAAATGCTTTCTTAAAAGACCAGTGGAGGTTTTCAACCCATTGTATTATATCCTGGTGGAAATCGGCACTTACTGTGCCATGCAACGCATTTGAGTAGTCCAGACATTCTGCTGGGAAGTAGTGGAGTAGCAAAATGGAGCCCTGTGGTGAGATACAAAAAATCTCTCAAGCATGAAAGTGTAGGTTTATTTTGGTGAGTTTCTAAAAATTATTTTGAAAGAGTATATGGGTTTTGGCTGATAAAAGTATTCTGACAATTAAGAAAAGCAGTAGCAGTTAGTACTGTAGTTTTATTTGAAGTATTTTTCCTACTTTGAAGTCACCGCATACAAATGAGGTCTCCTTGTACCTCAGAATGGTTATCTGCATTCACAAATATATGTACTTGTTCTAGTGTCAAATGTAGCGTTTTCATCCCTTTTTTACTTTTGTTATCACTGTGAAGCCTATGCAAGAGAGGAAAGGTGAATTATTTCCCTTCCTGTGTATCATCAGAGAGATTGTTTATGAAATTCTAATTATAGAACAAATCGGTTACAGCAGCAAAAACCTATTGAGGGCAGTGAAGTTGCATGGGGAGAGGTAATGTGGCCTGAAGGACTCCTATTACTGATGCTTATGAAAGAGAAGCAAAAGACACCAGGTTAAAATCTATTTTCTTATCCATTGAATATATTAAATTCAAGCCTTCCTTAGAGACAGCATCTATAGAAGCTTAGACTGGAATTTTTACAATGTTATGTTGCAGAGCTCATATTTAAAAGCAGAATAACACATTAATACAGAAATAAAGGTTGCTTTTAAGTAGTTAAAATGATCAGCTAAAAAAGCTTAGTAAATGGTTTGAAGGAATAATTTAGCCAGTTCAGCCTTTTTCTAGAATGAGTGCCTGTAAACAAACAAAGATTGATTATAACAAGCAAGTTATTAGCAATACTGATTTGAATTTATTTTGTGTCAGTATAATTTACTTGTGGATCATTTATTACCAAGTCAGTGCCAGTATCTGATACTTAGTTTTCAAATTTTGGACTGGATCATTCAGTAGTGACTGATCACAGACGATTCATAGTATTGTCTGCTCCTTGCATTGGCAGCAAAAAACATGGAGGGGAGTATCATGCCTTTGTGAAAGATAAGACAAATAAGATAAATAATCTCAAAATCCTCCATCCCTCTTACTATGAATATTATAAGCCTTATAGGCATACTATAAGACCATTAAACAACTTTTTCCCCAGCATAAAGTGCCAAATTTTTAAAAAAGTTTTAGTTCTTTAGTTCTTGTTTGCAAGGAGAGAAGAAGATGACCTGCTCCTATATTAGGTCTCCTCCTCTTCTTTCTTCTGTTTTTGGTCAGTATCTGGCTATTTTCTTGTTTCCTATTCTGTGTGAGACTCCTTCATAACCAGCTAAACATAAAATTTGTCACATTATTTCACTTTACTGAGATTGTGGGCCGATTTGCAAATATTAGGGCTTTTAGTATCTATGCAAGTATTAAAGCAATAATGCATCATGGATAATAGCAACAGATTTATTAAGACTTATTTGAGTTTCAGGAACCACACAATCAAACATATTACTTTTTCTCCTCTGCTCATTTGAATGTAGCCTGGCCGATCTGATTAAATCTAGAGTTTCCTGCTGCCTTCTCACAGGAGTCTTTATATTATCTGTCATTCAGAAATGCAATTTATTTGTTCATTTGTTTCTTTATGAGTGCAAATTATTTTATTATTTCACACTTTTCTTGTGTTGATATTTGCCTTCATTTTCCAGATCTAATTTTTTGTTGATTGTTACAGTATTTGCAATCCTAGATTGCATTAAAAAAAATAAAATTGGCATTCTCCTGCTGTTACAAGGCAATGTGAGGAAATGAAAGCATTAAAATATGAAGGCAATCATTAGGTCATTTAGTCAGTGTCAGTCTTGGCAAGCTGGAGGGAAGGATAATTTGGCAAGAGTTTATATTTAGAGATAACTGGTGTCATTTTTATCTTGATATCTGGGCCATCATTTTCCTGAAAATTTTGTTTCGAATAAAATTTGAGAGTAGATTATTTCATTTATGCCTGTGAATTGCATATTGGGCAAATTATTCAGGATACACCTCTAGGTGAAATACCAATAAGAAAGCACTTGCGAACAGGTAGATGTAAAAGACTTCTTGATGTTTTGCATCAGTGGAAAGATACCAGCCCATCCAAAATATAAAAGGGAAATCTGCCTCCACACATCAGAAGCAGAGTTTAAAGTAAGACATGCTATCTGTTACTAAACCAAACAATGTTGTTGGCAAAATTAGATATGCTTTTGATGTCCAATACAGAAGAAAAGCGTGTTTTGCCAGTCTCCCTGTTTTGTTCCAACATCAATTTGTCAAATTGCTGTTCTCCATAGGGACCTTTCCTTTTTTAAATCCTTAGACCATCATGTTTCCAACTTCACTATGTCTGAGCTGCTGAAACATCATTATGAAAGCCAAAAGTCTCTTCCCTGTCCATTGACCACTGCTCACCTCCACAGTGTTAGTAGCTGTATACTAGCCCCAATAGCATTATACCATTGACCTTTCTTAGACTATTTCCACGTCCAGCAATCTGGCTTCCATCTCAACCCCAAGAACTCATTCAGTAGGTCCCAAGAAGCATAGGATATAAAAATGGTCACCCTAAAGACATCAATCTGTGAAGGAAGTGCAGTGCTCTAGAAGGAATGAAGGCAAAGACTGACACGTGGGGAGGTGTCAGCTTGGCTTCTTTTGTCTGGCTTTGGCTCAGGTCTGTTCTGGCATGCACTGTCTTGTATCTCCTCACAGGAGTAAGCAGGAGGCCGTCATGAATCCTGTGTTCCCATCTGCACAGCTTCTTCCATGGAGACACTTGTCTTCACCCAAACATTGAGCTGTTGACTGCCACTCTTTGAGTGTGACCATCCAGACAATTCCTTATCCACCAAGTCTACCCAATCAAATCTATGTCTCTCCATTTTAGAGACAAGGATGTTGTGTGGGGCAGTGTCAAATGTTTTGCACAAGTACAGGTACAGGAAGCTGCACTTCCCTTATCCACCAATGCTGTAACCCCATCATAGAAAGCCACCAAATTTGTCAAGCACAATTTGTCCTCAGTGAAAATGAGAGCTGTCCAATGCAGTCCTAGCTGTGGTCCAGAGCAATCCAAGTGTACTGACTTCTTCATGCCATCAGCATCAGCATCTTACCTGGTGTGAAGAAGCCTGAAGAATCCTAACAGAGTCAATAACTCTTTCCGTGTCTTGAGATTGCCATTCACCATCAGTTATTCTGTGACTGTCCTTTACACTGTCATTAGATGTTGTCAAAAGCACTGCCATGTGAGCCTGTGCAAAAAAACCCAGTCTCTTCTCCAACCTTTGACTAACTGATCATGGCACTCTGACATTTTTGTCTGCATCTGTAAGGAGAGAGATGCAGCCTCAAAAATCACCCTGACTACCTATTGTCCATAATGTCCAGGTTGTCAATTTTGTCCATTATACTTCAAACTTCTGAGGCAGGAGATATAAAAGTAAAACCCTGTTCCCTGTGTCACTGTCCTGAGAGGTATTACCCTCATCACTGGTACACTGTGGAGTCAGAGCCTGCTCACACAGTTACCTCCCACTGTGTTCACATTGAACACGTACTCTGCAGTAGATTTGCCCTCTGCCTTCTGTCACAGCCAGCACTTTGTTTGCGTGACTTGGGAAATGAAGTGCTCAGGCCTTCATGCATCATCTTAGAGAATGCATGAAATAGAATGTTCCCATGACCTGACAAATATCTATCACTAACAAATATCTATCTTTGCTAAATCTGTAAAACTATAATGAAACCCACTAATATTCCCTGGTAATTACCTGTCTCCTGCTTGTTCACTACCAAGACAATAAAGTGGAAATGCTCAGGAGATCAGATTTCCTATATCACTGTCACCTACTTTAATAACCACTGCATCTTCTGAACACAGGAAGAAACCTTGATTTTGAGATCACGGTCTTAATCATTCCACCAGTGTCACTTTCCAGACTACAAGTGCTTTCTGTTCCTTAATAACAGAAATTACATTCTCCTTTCTCACTCTCCTCCAATAGTGCTTTATAGTGACGCTATCTGAGATCAAGGTAACTTCTTTGGCTTTTTCACAGGTGTTACATGATGCATCAGATATGGCTTGGAAGGCCATGGTCTCTGTAACTTTAACAAGATCTTCTTATCTACAGAAGGAGATTAAATCCATAGTTGAAGACATGCACTTTGATGGCATTATTTATTGTAGTTTAAACTCAGCAAGTTCCTAAATTATGTGTTTTAACTCAGATTGACTCTGGTTGCTTTGGGGATGAAGCCAAATACCACACATCTTAGTAACAGTTTAGACTTCCTGACCACTCCAGATGTTGCTACGGATTTCAACATCAAAAGGCTTCCTCCAGAAAATACTTCCCCAGCTTCAACATCGTCTTCCTGATAGCACTTATACAAGCACACCCAAGAGTGGCAGTCTGAGCATTTTGTGTTATTGGCTCTTACTTATTACCTACCATCTCCTCTCCCTTTGAGAACAAGTTGACTTCAATCTTCAAAACATGTCTTTGATTTCTCGTCACTGTAGTAAAGGCTTCAAGCATATCTTGCCTCTCTGCTCCTTCCCAACAAGCTAGATGAGTCTCATTCTCGGCCCAGTTAATTAACTTCTGCTCACCAGTCTTTAATGAAGATGTTTCATACACAGCTTTTCTCACATCCATGAAAGGGATAGGTGAGTGCCTGGTGGCTCACTTCGACTTGAACTTATGACTAAAGACCCTTTGAATAATAGACCCTTCTACACCATAAATAAAGGTGTCTTTCCTCATAGTGATCTCTTGTGCTAAGAAACTGGACCTTATGTTTGTTCTATGTACAACAGTGTTCTTTCAGGAGAGATTGACCCTCCAAGGACAGCTTGAGCTTCTCACTCACATTGCTGCCAAGACCCACCTTAGGGTCTAGGTCCCACCTAGGAAACCAGCTTGCCTGTTTTTTCATTGGTTGTTATGGGTTTTTTCTCCCAAAGCCACCTACCTCAGTGTTTGAGGCTTTTTTCCCACTGCCAATGTCAAGAAAGATCTTTCTTTTTATACTGACAGCACCAAATCCTGAAGACTGTTACCAAGTCTGATATCTTAGTTGTCTCAATGTGCTGCCTGTCCAGGTGGATTCAGCCAACTTCTATGCACCTGCCAAGGCGGAAACAGATGGCAAGTCCCCTAGACCTCACACAGAATAAATGGAATTCCTGGGAAATGTCTTTCCTTGACAGTTGACACAGTGATATCCAGAGCTTTTGGCAAACACTGTACATTCGCTTCCCACTCTGACTTACCCCTTCTCTCTGCATCCTTCCGGAAACCTGGTGGGATTGGCACTGTGCAGCTGAGACAGCTGCAAAGGCCACTGGGCTCCTTCCAGAGGTGCCTGTGACTGCTGCAAGGGGAAAAGTTATCTTGTCTTCAGCATAGGATATACTTTTGGAATTCACACATGGAGTGTGCATATTGAAAAACTGGTTGGTGGTATTCTTTTCCTGAGTTACCTGTGAGAACAGCATTCAGAAGGAAAAGTCAGTTCTACTTTTTCTCTTTTTTCCTGACTCTCCCTTGATTCAGCAGCATTTACATACTGCAGCACTTGATATGTCTGTGTCAAAGACTTGGGGGTGGTGTGGTGGTGGGGAGTGTTATATAAAACCCCATAGAAACTTGCAAAAGCAATGTGGTCTCAGTTATGAAGAAAACTTACAGTGAATATATTTCAGTAAGTGTATTTCAGATGGGAATACTATAAAAAGAGCATAAATTACTTGCTTGATATAGCATTTTCAGGACCATCTTATTAAAAAGGTGAGATATTGCATTCAGCTGTATCCCTCACGTCATTTAAATGGTTCTATATTTGTCAACGCAGTTGTCGATAAAATTTCATTGTAGCATTTCTTTTTATCACTTGCAAGTTTATGGGGCTACTTGAGATTTTATTTTATTTTGTAAATCAAGGACTATAATGAGACTGTTTTATAATAATATTAAAAGGAACTATCCTGTGAATTCCTCATTCTAAGAACAGCTCTTGCAGACCAAGCTTAGTCCCTGCTTCCACTGAGCTGAGTAATTGCATCTGGTTAGGTTTGAAATAGGGAATTACACAGCACAACAGAAGCAGTTGTGCAAAGCTTTATAAAACTCAGCACCAAAACAGTGAAACCAGGCTGAATACCTATTTTGTTTATTTTGCTGTGCTAGGTGTTTCTTAGCAGTAAGAGAGAAAATATAGAATTAATTTTGAATAAGTGCAGGTAGAAATACTGCTGAGTAGTCGGTGCTCACTGTGCAGATGTCTCTTTTGTGTTGAATTAGGTGGAAACAGCGACTGATTCAGATACTGAAAGCAGAGGCCTACGGGAATACCACTCTGTTGGAGTACAAGTGGAAGATGAAAAACGGTAATTCAAGCATGTATAAAAATCTGTCTTTCATAACACAACGCACATTTGTAAAGAGAGTTAACAGCAAATATCTGACAAGTGCTGCCCCTAAATTATTCACAAAGCCAAATTCCTTATATGCATTCTGGTCATTTGGTAAAATTTGTAGCAATTACTTAGCAGTTGATTATTATTAAACAATTCTCAACAGTCCTAACTTAGCAGATTTTCAGATTTTATCTAATTATAAACCGTAATACTTGAATTTTTTTAATGCATTTATTTAATAGACTTCTATCAGGAGATGTAACCCTGCAATCCTGCTGGTTATTTCCAGTTCATTTAGTAATGATACATGGTATTTTGTAGTATGAGAATAAATCAATATTGTTTCCAGAGATAATTTAAATGATTTTCTTTTGTATCCTTGCTCAGATCAATGATGCTAGTATGCATTTTGGTTTTCCTCTCTGTTGTTACTCACAGTCTTATTTCAGAGAGATATGCACAAAGAAAAGATATTTAGCATAAAGGCCAAGGAGAAAACCAGAATCCATTCACTGAAACATTATTCTGTGCCCCTGTATAATCACTTAAGTATTTATATGTCTTTGTCACTTTTCTTTCTTCCCTCTTCACCAAGACATGGACGATTCAAGCGCTCAAACAGTGTAACAGCAGCTGTCCAGGCTGACCTGGAACTGGAAGGCTTTCCAGGACACATCACCATGGAGGACAAGGGACTTCAGTTTGGCTCATCGTTCCAGCAGCACTCAGAGCCCAGCACGCCCACCCAATACAGCGCAGTAAGAACTGTACGGACACAGGGACTGTTCAGTTACAGAGAAGATTATAGGACCCCAGTTGACACCTCAAACCTTCCACCGCCAGAACCCTGGCTAGAGCCAGCCATTGAGACAGTAGAGACTGGTCGGATGTCTCCTTGTCGACGGGACGGGTCTTGGTTTATGAAGTTGCTACATACTGAAACTAAGAGAATGGAAGGATGGTGTAAAGAAATGGAAAGAGAAGCAGAAGAAAATGATCTCTCTGAAGAAAGTAAGAACATTTCAGTATCTTTTCTCATAGATGTCTGCTAAATGAAGAAATCTGTTAGGATAAAGTTGTGGTCTTTTCCTTACTCGTTTTGTAGTACCAAAGAGACTCTCCAGAACCATTAGATGCAAGAGCCCTGTCCTGCATCTGACTGTGCAAGCTGGAGTTTCTCAAAGTAAGGTTTTGTAGAAGTAGTTGAGGAGATAACTACAGAGTCAAGTGCAGGATCAAAGTCTGGTATTAGATGTGGCTCAAATGCTGCACTAGCTCCATCCACAGCTCCAACTCTGACACGTTCTTCCCACTCATTTCTATGGCTCCAGTTCTTGACCCTTTGCCAGAGTACACAAGGTGGTCCTAAATGAACATAATTTTTTGCCATTTTCCTGAAACCTGAGAATTTGCCTCTTATTAATGAACATTCATTTTAAAAATGTTTTCTTTCCTTTACAGGCACTTCTGCCTATCCTAAAGGGTCTGTTGGAAGAACAGAAAGGAGTAGGCAAGAACAATAGTTAAAGCACTTCTGCAGTTATACAGGCATACGCACTACTAGATAGTTCAGCTGCATTCTCTTATTACAGTTTTGTCAAGAATCATTATTATTCTCTCACGTCCCGTGGACACCTTGAAAGGAGTGATGGGATAAAGTGAAAAATAGTGTAGACTATTTTGGAACAAGATCCAAGCCAGCACTAATGATAGTAATATATCAAAGTGGTCCTAGCACTCAGTAGCCAGTTCCCTGTGATTCCTTCTGAGGTCAATTATCCTTGTTCTTCAGGCTCGGTTTTATAAATATTTCAAGCCCTGCCAATCTGAATTATTGTCTCAGCTGAGATTTTCTCAGATCACAAATTAGTTCATATTAAGTTTTCTTACTAGCATTGTTTCCTTCACTCTCAGGAATCTCACCGTTACCTCCAAATACTCTTTCCTGATTGCCTTCTTTCACCCTTCATGAGTTTTTGCTATGATCTACCCTTGGGTCTCAGGCCAAGCCTGCATGGTGACTAAAAGGCCAATTTCTGTTTCTTGTGCTGACCTTTTCAAAAGAAAAAATGTCTACGTTTTTTATTTTACAATCTTATTTCTCACTATATTGTGCATAAGTCTGCCAAGTAACAACAAGGATTTGGGGTGGGGGAGAGCATAAGGCTGGTTTTTCTTCCTTCAGCCTGCAGTGCTTTCTGGAGTGTAGGGTCTTGAATTTTCCCCTTGCACTGATACTGTGAAGACTTTAATGCCCTAGGGGCCATTAAAGTGCAAATAATAAAATTTTTTGCTGTGCATAGCCCATGTGAGGATTTCCAAGCCTTCTTTCATAATGGTTATTTTTTAATACTTTTTTTACCATATACATCTTATTTTTCAATTTCTCACAAATCTTTGCTCTGCTGAATACTGACATTTCTCTGCCATCATTAAGTATCCCAAAGCACTTGCTTCCAAGGTTATTGATGTGGGGATATCAGTGCTTACTATCTGAGGCAGAAGTTCGAAGAGCAAGACTTTAATCTTGAAAAGAGAAAAATTATTAGGCGGCAAAGAGGGAAAACACATAGACGGTCAGCCCCTCTCTTTCCTTGGGAGGCCAATGAGGAGTCTGCAGGCAAGGAGAGGACTTTTCCTACCTTCTCTCTTTGCAAGCACTTCCTCATGCACATCACTAATCAAATCTGCAGCCACATGATGAGCAGTGGAAATACTCTCATCTCAGTGCTTCTTCCTCATTTGGAGACACAGGTAGGGAGTTAGTGGTGTTATTCTCTGGAATGTGAACCTGTGTACTACGTTAGGAAAACCTGGAGGAGCTGATTTGAGCTGACTGCCCATTTCTGGGTGCAGCACCACCCTCCCTCTCACCATGTGAAGCTGTGCTCTTGCACTCCAGAAATACACTGAAACACCTTGCTGCACGAGGGAACAGCAATTAGGAGGATAGTCTGCAGAAAATTGTACAGAGGAAGTGAAGACAAATTGGACTTCAGTAAATTTTATCAATATTTGGAGTCAGTGACACCCTTTCAACCTAGAATAATTTCTGTCAGAGAACAGAATAGAATATCAGGATTTTATGTTTCTCCATTTGCAGAGTGACTCTACTCTGTAAAAGAAAAAGAGTGATTCCGTGATACAGAATTACTAAAATACAGCTGAAATGGACCTTTGAAATGCCATTTTTAAACTAACCAAAATGTGTAAATTACTTGTGTTTGGGGAAATATTTTGACCTCCTCAATAAGTTAGAGCAAATATTATAGAATATGTCTACGTAGCATATGCAAAATCAGATGTTTGTCTTCAGCTAATTATCAAAAATGTCACCCAGACTTACAATTTTCCATTTTATGTGACTCATTTCAAGAGATCTTCCTCAAATAATTTCCCAGTTACATTAGCTTTGAAATGGTATCTCTTCACCTAGCATAGCTTACATCAAGTTAAAGGATGTTATCAAAGAATTCTTTTCACCGAGGGAATGAGCTTCCCAGCATTTTAAAATTTCAGTGTGAATAAATTGTCTCCTGTTGAGTCTTTGACACATGTTGTGTCTCCGACACATGTTGTATCTCCAGTTTGAGCTATGGAGGTTGAAAGGTATGTATCCACAAGAAGTAAAGTTTAATGATATCCCAGCATGAAATGTATCTTGACATATTTTAGCATTTGGCAGTTCCCTGAAGAAAATACATGCAAATGGGGGAGCCAGAAGCAACTAAATCTGTATTTCCATCTTCCAGCAGGAGCTACTATTCCCAAAACACTTCACAGAAAAGTTTGCACATTCAAACTGTCATTGTTAATGCAGAATCATTTATTTTTGGCCTGGGCATATGAATTGTACCTGAAAACCAAATATAGCCTTGCATCTCCTAGGAGAAGGCTGTCTTTGTGATACCTTTTCTATTTTGTCTTAATCACAGGAAGAGTTAAAATAGAACTGCATTTTAGAAAACAATTTCATTTTCTGCGTTAGCACAATAGCCCTGAGATCACAGAAAGCTGTCTGATTGCTGTATTGATTTTTTCTTTCACTGTAGCTTTTCTCCCATAATGTTGTTTTAAGAACTTCACTCATCAGGTCTTAGAAAAGGAGAAGATAATCATTGCAACAAAAATAACCTCTCTCTCTTTCTTTTCACAGAATTTGTTTATTTGATCAGTTGCCATGAATTGTATTTTGGAGTCTCTGCAAAGTTCATATGGTTTTTGTGAGGCAGTTATTTGTGTTCTCAGCATTCATTATAACATATATAGACATACATACATATAAAATATATACGTGGCTGTATCTGTTCCCAGGGTAAGTCATCTGATCATCTGCACTAGCAGGCTGCCTTCAAGCAAAGATACGTGTTTCTCAAGGGTGCTGACTGAAGCTTCAGTTTCACACCCTGAAAATTGTGTTTGGCTATTGCTGGTGTGTAGGTGATGACAAGAAAAACACTCTCGATTGTCACAGAGCTATTGAAGACCAAAAGGGCCAGGACTCTGTCACTCATGAGCTCTGGCAGCAGGGAGGTCTGTGCAGAGAGGGGGAGAGCCCACAAGCCTGGGCAAGATATGGCAAAGTGAACCAGAAGACATCCTGAGCTTCTGAATGTCATGTGTTTGGCCACTGAAGTATTTCAGTACACAAATCAAATGGAGAACAGCCACACAGAGCTTACTAGCATATAAAAATCCTAAGACAGGTACAAAAAAATTAACTGTGATATAAACTGTGCAGCAGAAAGGCTGTTTTGCTGCTATCTTCTGCATCGTGGTTAGGAGCTTTGCTGGCATAGCTATATAGTAAAGTGATCTCCAGCAGAAAAAAGGGATTAGAGAGAGTGAGCCCTGCTCTCTGCTTACACCTTCATTACACGGATGTTGGATTTTTCCTTGCTAATCCTCTGGCTGATATTTTCACAGTAGTGCAAGGGCTTGTAACATGACTGAATAGTAACAGAAAACAGAGATGTAATCTCCCATACTTTGAGAAGAAATTAGAAAAAACCAAACCAACAAACCACACAATCAGGGTTTTTTTAGTATATTGATCGATCAATCATCCATAAAAGCTTTCTTAGGTTTTTAACCAAATATGAGTTATCCTTTAACCAAAGAGAAATTACTGACATAATCTCCTAATGCTTTTCACAAACCTATCCATCAGGAACTGTTGAAATTTACATTTGGAGTGTTGTGAATGACCACAGAATGTCTTAATTGCCCTGAAACAGTCTTTAAAGTCAATAAAAGACAGTCCCATAGTGTGGAAACTGAGAATTCCTCCTAGGTTTTCTATCATTCTGCTCCAATTTTCTTCTCTTTGAGCTCAACTCCACTGAGGTAAAAAGCAAATTTGCACTGAGTACCACTTGGTGCACAAAGATCCCATTGCCTTCCTCCCCTCCAGAGCACTGCCAAATCATCGCTGTGCTGTCCTAAAATGTCATCTCGCTCTGAACATTGTACACTTATTATTACTCCTACCTGCTTTGTTGATAGTGAAAAAGACATGTAATTCTGAAGACTACTAATTTAGGTTTGTAGATAAGACAAATGTCATGCCCTGCTTTGAGTTAGGAGGATGAACTGAAGGCCAGTTTGATATTTTTTTTCCAAGCATATTTTTTCAGATTGCTTGTGGAGCAATTTATTTATGAGTATAGAGGAAAAAAATGGGACAATCAAATGGAATGAAAATTTAAATTAAAACACATTGATTAAATAAACAGTAATGAATGCCAGAAGCAGATAGATTGTTAGTAGTTTCTCATTGCTGGTGCAGCAGTGGCACAGTTGAGTGAAGCTTTTTTTTTGTCAAGAAGAGAGTTACAGCATCAGACTATGATCTTGGTTTCATCAATATAGATCTTTTTCTCCTCTGCCATTGTGATACGAAACCTTTTTCAATTATGAGATTTTGTAGCACTTCTCAAGCAATACAACACATATATATTGCTTGCAATTTTGTGATATGCTTATTGCAGAGGGAAGGTTGCTGCTGTGTTAATAGTGCACATATACAGGCAACTTACACTATCGCTATCCAGGGTAAAAATCCTGAATCTGCTTCTACTGAAGTCATGGTCAGGGCTTGTATGTCTTCAAAGGAGAAACCATACAGGACCATACAACAAAAATGGAGTGCTTCAAACGCTTTAGGGAGCAGAATTAAGGCTGTGCGACTCTTCCCTGACATTTAAGTAAATACAACATTATCTTAATGGAGGGAGGTATTTGGATCATATTAAAATTATATATATTTATGTGTGTTGGTAGATTTTATCACCATTAATTTACAAGCAAAATCTTCCAGGCATCACCAAACATCTCAGTCTCTCCAGTATCTAACATTCATCATTCTTTCATGGAGATAATCAATCTGCACTCATCAGAATAATTCCCCAATGCATGAAATTAATAACAAGGGTTTGGCTGTCTATTAATATTTTGCTAAAGATTATGAATTGAAGTGTTTTAATACTTTAATTTAATTACAGCAAAGCAGAGTAGCATGAATATGAGAGAGTATAACTTCTGTGGTTTATTACGTCTGATTTACTTATTGAAATGGAAATAGAGTTAGACCTTTAGTAAATGATAGGGCTGTGATTATAGACGTGCATTCATCACTGTGACTCAGCGACACATGCACGTAGCCCAGAACCACTGTCTCACAGCCCCAGAAGATGTGTGTCCCACCAGAATGCTGCACTGCCAGTGCTTACATCTTCACTGGTCTGACTGGGCTTTAAATCACCAACGCTTGTTGAGATGGTCCTTCGGGTTAATGGAGATAAAACAAAAGTTTATTTAAAATGGCAGTTGAGTTTCTGTCAAGATCTATGTTTCTGCAGCAGGGCCAAAAACAATGCCCTTTTCTTGAGCTATGAACTATAAAATTCAACGGAGGAACCTAGAACTGAGCTTTATTCATCGTGACACAAGCACAACAACCCTCAGCCTACAGAGTCATCCGCACTCACTTTCTGCCCAGTGAATCACTGAACACAGCATGGACCAGGCGATGTCAGGGACCTCCTCCCCATCCTGGCAAAGAAGGGGCTCTGACCCCACCCCAGGTGTTTGCCTGTCCTGAGCTACAGAGCACTAAGGGAAAAGCAGGATGAAACGCTGTTTGTCTTTGCCTTTACTAAAAATGCTTGAAAATAATTCAAAGCCATTTGTTTCAGAATGAATAAAACATTATTATTTAGGTTTTCGTATGTTTGTTCAGGTTGATGGAAGCATAGATTATTTTTCCCCTATTAAAACCATTATATTGTTAATAGATTTTTCTCAAGTAGTATTTTAGTTCATTTCAGCTGTCTACTCAATTTATTTTGTGTTTATTTGATAGTATGACTACTTCTGCTTATAAAATTACAGAGTTTGTATGTTTCCACAGAACTGGAGCCTAAAACTTCCAAATTATCTCTTGCTGCTTCTTGTGGTTAAGTAGATGTTTCACTGGTCTAGAGAAAGCAGAATTAAAATGCAATATCTACTACCAAAATACTGGTTTCACACACAACTCAGTCCTCTCTTATGCTTATTCTAAATAACAGAAAAATGTTAAGCCCTGCCAGAGTTTAATGTTTTTTATATCACAGTTTGCAGATCAGTTCTGCTGTACTATTGTAGCTTCATTCCACCCCCTGCATCCTGTTTGAATTATCAGTTTGGTTTCCTCAAATTGAACTAAGATGTCAGAGCAATGCCTGCCTCATATCTACCCTTACTTCGCTCTGTCTTTACCCTAAATATAATTTAAAGATCTGGAAATTTGCCAGATAAAATCATTTTTTCCAGTGAAACACCAGCTTATAATGCTTTTTAAAGTGTTGCCTTTTCAGAATAGAGGAAAGGAAATGTAGGAAAGGATGTGTAGGAA
>NW_010205224.1:0-12038 GCF_000695765.1 Mesitornis unicolor | reverse complement strand
AGGGAAGTATATTGCTATCTGCCAAAGTAAGGTGTTTATCCCAGCAAATGTGGGAGTCCAGGAGGAGTTTGTATTCTAGGGATAAGCCAGTCCCCTTAGGCACTCCAGTCAGTAGAAAGAAATCAGCATCTCCAGGAAGAGATTCAGCTTATCTAAAAATAAGTGCCTAACACAGCTGAGCTGATGAGCTCACATTACTGATTACAGAGCATCCAGAAATTTTGATTTAGAAGGATGACTTTTGAAAGCCAAGTCAAGTAAAATGAATTTGGTCCCTTTCCCCTGTGCTTATGCATACTGCAAATGACAAGTACACTTTTTTGGGGGAAAGTCCAATGAACCATGGGGGCTGATCCTGAGTCAGCAAAGTCCTGGAGCTCCCACATGTGTCCCACTTTGTCTGAAGCCCCTGTGCTTGGGACTTTCTGTGTTTTCCTGGGTAGGCAACCTGTAGCCCCAAATGGGGGTACCAAGACATGTCTCAGAGACATGCTTCCTCTGAGGATCTCACCCTTATGGTATGAGTATCTTATGTTATAGTTTAATGTATTAACCTTGCCCCCAGGACAGACAGGTAAAGACTACTCACCCAGGAGTCATCCACACAACTGAGTGGAGTCATTTTGGATTGCAGAACCAGAAGATATTACCTAAGGCACAAGTAAAGCTCCCTTTGACATCAGAGGGAGCAGGCATCTCACCGGTTCTTGAGGCAAAACTATTTCAACAGCTTTCAATTTACATGAGCAAATGTAAAGGGAGAAGGTGTTTGTCATTTACTTTGAAATATAAGATTCTCAAAAACATATGTATGTATGCCCACTTCAGGAAGCTGCCTATATTTCCTTGGTTTTTTCTACTTTCTTAAGCAAATGAGCCCAGGAACGTTGTGGATGCCTCCTCCCTGAAGTATTCAAGGCCAGGTTGGACAGGGCTTTGAGCAACCTGGTCTGGTGGAAGGTGTCCCTGCCCATGGCAGGGGAGGTTGGACTAGATGAGCTTTAAGGTCCCTTTGAACCCAAACCGTTCTATGATTCTAGGAAATACAGTCTTAGTTGTTCTGAGTTATTAACATATCATTTGTTATTGCCAAAGGGTCAGGTGCCACAGAGCTTCTCTCTACCTCCATCTTTAAAAATATATTTTAGGTCTATAATCACAAACAGCAAAACCAAATATTTACTTCCTCTATAAAATAAACAGTAATTTAAACTACATATTGTTTGGGCTGGATTTTGCATTTACTGCCAAAAGACATCTATTTGTAATAACTTGTCTGTATGCTTAGTCCTAGGTAAGATCCGAAGTGCTGTAGGAAGTGCTCAGCTCCTCATGTCTCAGAAATTCCAGCAATTTTATTGGCTTTGTCAGCAGAATCTGGTAAGTCACCACGTCTGGCCATTTTCTAGGAGTTTAAGACTATTCATACAAAACGTAACTTGAAATTATAGAATGTAATATTTTTACTTCAAAGGCAACAACAAAAACAAGTGTAGCATACCCAACAGCAAGATTCAGAAATGTCATCTTCATGTCTCACATTTTGTTTCACTGCTCTTCATTTTTTATTTTTTTAACTTGATCTTTAAGTATGGTGTTAATACATTTTTTGTCAGAACAAACACATAATTTCAGTCTGGCTGTGTTTTTGTCTTTTTTTTGCTGTCTTTATTAAAGACAAAAAGTGAGAAGGGAACAAATGAAAGTTTTCTGAGACATAATATTATGGCTTATTTTTGTAACACCCTAAAATAGTAACTATATTTCTGGTAAGAAAGGAGAAATTTTTCACATTACAGTAAGTGGAGATTAGTAAAATAGCAGGATAGTGAAGAATATGTGATCCAGCTTTCTACTTACCTGAAAATAAGACCAAGCTTGGAAATGAGAATATACATAAGGTTCATAAAATTGGGTTTGATAATTTGCATTGCCAATTATATTTAAGATGTCCTAGGGCTAAAGGAACAGATGTAGTATATTACTTGTGAGAGTTACTGCTATTGTTCTGGGAGTTCATTATAGACTAATTCAATTCTAAATGTTATCTTCATTAATGACAGCAGCCATCAGTGATGGAAATGTAGTGGCAAGATGATACTAATCAATAGAAGAGCGTAATTCTATCTACAGCTAGCAGTAGACACCTTTCTTGGGCTCACTCGAAAATCAAGTGTTACTTCCACCTTTTGACTGCCCCTACACCTCGTAGATTAAAAGTGCTGCATTCTGCTGGATGCATGATGGCAGACATGTCTGGTTAGTTGCAGTTCTTTATTTGGTAGCATTTGCCACATCACTTTTTAAAGCAAAACATTCTTTCTGCAGAGACCTACTTGCTACTTTCCATCCATAAAGTTAAACACTCAGAATTCCTGAAACTGCAATCAAATATTACTGAGAAAGTCATGCCAAAAATGTCCTACCTTCTGATAGAAAGAGATAAGATATATGGTCCTCATTAGGAGAGAATCCAATTATCCACTTCGAAGACTCTGTCAAAACAAGAATTTTAATAGCTGTTACAGAATGACAGAGGAAATATGCAAAGTCAGGCAAGGAGGAGATGACCACATTTGTAATATCAAATACATCATGTGTGCTCCTATCTAGTCATTTGTTTGATAGTGGAAGGAGGAAATCTTCATCAATGTCTAAAAGTTTCTCAGTGCAAATTTTAAAGTGCCTTCCATTACCTGATTGATTAAGCTATGCAAGCTACGATTTGAGATCCTAACCTCCACTCCATTTCATTTATCTTCAAGTGGGTCCAGCACTTGTGCTCGAGAGCATTACTGTAACAACAAACGCGGCTCCAGCTCAGAGCAGCCGTCAGCTATTTGGAAGTGCGAACAATTCATTACTACAAAGGTAATGGGAGAACAAGGAGAAATCTACAATTTTGCAGACAACATGACCAAAACTCTGGCAAGATTTTATTTCTCTCCTTCTTATTTGGATAATAAACCTTTGAACTCTGTAACAGCAGCAACTGCAGAACTGGACTTTTAGCTCACTCATGTCTTGAGGCTTTTCTTCCTACGCCTAATGACCGAGTTTGTTGTTAAATAGCCACTTAGTGCCTATCCACAGCAAGCTTTTCATATGCTCCTGAGGCAGCATCTCGGTGTCCCACGGGAACACTGCCAGATAGCAGCCAGTTAGTGCATTCCCCCACTCGAAAACTTCTAGCACTTACAGAGCTACCACACAGCAGTTTCTCTTAACAACGTTCAACAACAATAAGCATAAATGTAGGACGAAGAACAACAGCATTTACTTCTGCCAGTTCAAAATGCATCAAGGGTTATGTACTTACTCAAGCTGAAATTTAAGCAGGAAATTCACCCACCACCTATGGGCTTTTCTAAAGGGTCACAGGAACTTCAAGCAACACATTTGATCATGCTAGGGTTAAGATCTCTTACCAAAGACTCTCAGTCAGGGTAAATTCATAACACATTAAGCCTTGATGGACGGGTTTTTTTAAGAATCTGGCTGGCTATCTCCTACAGTGTACTGTTCCCACTAACTGCTAGAAAAAAACCCATCACTGATTAATAACTACTCCCTTCTGCATTATTCACCTTATCTCTTGTAATACCATTTTTTCTTTGAAGTGTCCTCCTCCGTACTCTAGTCGGCACAGATCCTGCTCATTTTGTGAGATCATCGCTCAATATGTCATGGTTGCAGGCAAAAGCAGAGTGGCTCGAGCACTGCCTAGGTACTTTTTGCTTGCTTTAGGCTGCCTTCAGAAGGAGGGCTGGCTGCAAAGCTGAATTCCAAATAAGATACAAATAAATGAGCAGCTTCTGAGAAGAAACAGGTTTAAGCCAATCTTTTCAAAATTTAGTTAGCTGTAACAGCAATAATTTGTGCCAGTATTTATCCATGGACTGCGGGTCCATAAGCAATAGCAGCAAGAGGCAGCCCTCTTGTGCCCAGACTCTGCACACACACTCTTCTG
The DNA here is from genome assembly GCF_000695765.1 of Mesitornis unicolor. Classification (NCBI taxonomy): domain Eukaryota; kingdom Metazoa; phylum Chordata; class Aves; order Mesitornithiformes; family Mesitornithidae; genus Mesitornis; species Mesitornis unicolor. The sequence continues at coordinate 8,068 of NW_010205224.1, read as the reverse complement.
CAAGCAGCCACGCTAGAGCCTGCGATCTTCCCAAACGTGATGAGCAGCGGGGCACACCAAAGTACAGGGGAGCAATTAGCCTTGATTCAGAAAGCAGTGACATTTGAATGAGTGGTATAATTTTATGGCTGGTTTAGAGGAAACTGGGCAGAGGGACAGAGGAGACCATGTTGGAGAGGCCAGATTGCAATATAAGATATATTGCCGTGAGACTGTCCTGAAAAATTTCACACAGGGAGTCGGTTCCTGAAGCCTCAGATATTGACCTCTTTAGAGAAACTAACACCACTGACATAAATTTTAAATATTTTTTAGAGTAAATTTGGATCTACCTAATTAAGTCGTTTTCAGTGAACACTAATGTGAAGTTGTATCATGTTTCCCAGAAGTCTGTTATAATCTATATGGCCAGTTCTGTGAAGTTCCCAAAGCTCCCTATGAAAAGGAGACTTTCTTCTAGTGACGAAGACTTCTAAGTGGATAGGTTTTTAGGCTGGTTCTTGGCCCAGATTCCCAAAGGGGTTTAGGTGTGGGTGACACTGCATGTTTTCATGCCCCACTCCAGACACTCAGCTCCCACAGTGGCATCTGCCAACCCAAGTCTGAGGAGAAATTCCTAGTTTAAGACCCCTAGAAATGTGTGACTGAAGGGAGAAAATCCATAGAATTGCTGACTTACCTCTCAATTTTTAGGCAACTTTTTTTAGGATATGTTTAATATCTAAAATGCCTTTGTCTATGAGGTTTGTAAAAGATAGGGCACAGAGCCTTGCTTCAGCAATAGCACCATGGTTAGACAGCGAACTAATCATTACAGCTTTTGCCTGGGAAGGGGGAGATCCAGAGTGCCTTTGGCCTGGTTTTGACTCCATCTCTCCCAGCTCCATTCTGTAGATCATCTTAATGGCTTCTTCCTGCCATCTTCCATCTGCTTCTTCTTCATCACCTTCACAGAGATGTTTACCGATAAAGCCCTATTTCATTAAAGCAACAAAGCTGTCTTCTTGAACTAGTACCAGTGCTCATACAGCATAGGGTTCAGAGTCTGCATACTACCTCCTAATGTAATTTTTATCCAGCATTGACATCAGGTTAATACTCAAACAGAGGGTCATCTTGCTAATTGTTATCACTAATGTTTGTTCCATTAAGTCTTGTGAACATAGTGCCACTTAATTGCACTACCTGGGGACAATGCCTTCCCAGTTTCTGAGCATGATTCAACTCCCTGGAGAACAAAATTCTACCATCCCCACCAAAATTTAATGCCTTATGTATACATTTGAAAATGCAAGACAGTGTAAACATCTAATTCAGCATAAGCACCACTTCTTCATGGTGTTGTTTTGCCTTCTAATCAGCTATCGCTAATGTAATTTTTAACCAGAAAGACTTCAGACTGGCTAGAATACGAACTACGCTCCCCTTCCCTTTAATAATCAGCAGGCAGAGGCTGTCAGCTTGGTCCTTTTTAGAAATGCAGGTCAGCACAGCATACGGTGCTAAGAAACTCCCTGTGCCACGCAGATTCAGGACAGCTTGCGTATGACATTCAACTCATTCATGTTTGGGTTGTGTAGGAGGCACAACTTTCCAGTCACAACATCCAGGTGTAAAGTGCACATAGCCTAAGCACTGAGCAACACTGCAGCAATGTCAACTGGCACGATGCTTTTCCTGCCTCCAAGCACGTTGTTTAAAGCCTCCTGGTCTATTCATGTCCTCTCCTTTGTGCATGACAGGACCCGAGTGCCATGCCGAGACCAACTTCCCAGGATCTAGCAGGTTTCTGGGACTTATTGCAGCTCTCAATTGAAGACGTCAGCATGAAGTTTGATGAACTGCACCAGCTGAAACTCAATGAATGGAAAATAATAGAATCACCTGAGAGGAAGGTAAGCAGACAATGGATAATACTATTTACACCCCATTTGTAGTCCTGCAGTCTCCTTCTGTTAAATACAATAGTGAAACACAATAGGTTTCCAACCCTAGAAAGTATCTAATTGGAATGGCCCACTTTATACATGGAAACCTTCATCAGATGTGAGGGTCTTTTTCTTTTTATCAATGTTGAGCTGAATGATATAACAAATAAAATGGATATTGCTAGTCCACTCTGGAACACTTCTGTTCAGATTATTTGGATCCCCATTCAAAAGGCTGGAACTGAAATATGTTCTGATTAATTCAGACTGAGGACAATAACCTGAGAATTCAATCAAGGTAAACTCAGCACTCTGTTACATTTGGGGCAGCTCAAATCTGAGCACTACTATGTTTAATCCTGTCTGCACAACACAACTGATACTAGAACAGGAGTGAGATAAAAGCATGTGGCAAAACATAGCACAGGTCAAACTAAAGCTTGGCCCATAACAATTTGTGGGACAAAGAGTTCTTCTGGCCAACTGCTTGCAGCTCTGCCCTGAAACTCCACCCCAGCCGTGGTGCTTACGAAACAAAGGTGCAAATTGCTCACAAAAGCGATGTAATTCTGAAACTGCCTTTCCCCTTTCTAGAGCTCCATCCCTCCCCTTGATTATCCCACTTTCCTTGCTGATTATTGTATCAGTCAGATGAAAACAGCACTTGGTTTGAGTCAGTACTGTTGGCCTCAAATGAATACTTGTTTGGTTTGGGAGGAATTAGGAGGCATTTTGACAACTCTTTCATTTCTTCATGCTCCTCTCGGATTTTAATTTTCAGCCAACTGGTTGGTGGATGGTGAGTTTGCAACTCTTGCTTACTAGTGACAACTGGAAGTAAGAATTTAGTACAGCGACAGCAACAGTGATGTTCCTAAGAGGGAAATAACTAAAAGTTGAAAAAAAAAAAGGACAAAAAAGGATGGGACAACAGAAATGGAGCCCTTATGATCTGGCTGAAAACAGGAAATAAAGAAAATAAAGATTGGAAGAGCTGGCTGTCATGGGGAATAGCATCTTAGGCTGCTGCGCTGTTCCTGTTGAGTTGAGAAAGTAGAATTATGTTCTTAAATAACATTAGTTATTCAGTCTTGGCTAATGTGTTTTGGTAGTAGACTCAGGATTAGTTTTTTTTAAAAAAAACAATGAAGAGTCTGTAAATGATAGGTGCATCAGTTCAATTTTTGTATTATTTGAATCCTGCTGTGCATCAAATTAACTGTGTTCTCCATAAGGAACAGCCCATACTCTGGACTATTCTGTTACTTTAAGAAGTGATATAGCAGAAAGATTGATCATAATAACCATTCTATACGTAAAAAGTTGTGGGGTCTCCATCTTTGAGGCTATTCAGTCTAGTATTTAATATGATGTTGGAAAACCTGTTTTAACTTCAAAGTTGCATCTAATTTCAAGAGGGCTTTGAATGGGGGTTGTATGAGATCACCTCCACCTTCCAACCTGAACTACTGTATGACTTTGTGATTCTACATTATCTTTTTAAAGCCCTTATATGATATTTCACAGCCTCTAAATGGAGTAAAATAGCAATTCAATACTTCAAAACAATTCCTGATTTAAAACCTGCAGAACAATTTGCAGCTAGTTTGGTATCAAAATCTACTGTTTCTCACTTTATAATTTGATAATCTTTCAATATAATTTTCTTTAAAATGGTCCAGGCTGGCAAGCAGAACAATTAGCCCTATGTTCTCTCTCTGGCTGGTGCTTGCATGTTTCCATTTAGCAATTCATGGAGGAGACGAAACTAATAGACATGTATACACAGCTGCTATCTCATATCCAGCTGAGGCTAAACTCAGTATGATTAATTTAATTATAAATCCTGTCCTGCTAATCTTAGACAGTCTTTTCACTTGATCAGACTACACAGATGTGCTGAATTCTTATTGGAGAGCCAGTGTGTGTTTCTGTTTATAATGAATGTAATAATGTGTCAGCTGAAATTAAACAAATCCATATGAAAGTGAGGTACGCAGATTGCATGTGCAGGATACCTGCGAGGACAGTAGAAGGAAGTGTAGTCTTTTTTAAGGCACAGGGTGGCAGAATTTTTAATGGTGGCTGAAACAACAGGGTTTTGTCGGTGTCCCTAGTGTGGAGAGCTGTCCCTGTGATCCATTAGTCAGCTGATTGGAGAGCACAGATTGAGCATGCTTGATGTATGTAACCAGTATTTTGCATTTCATGTCTTCGATTTGCATGCTCTGCTGATGGTACCTTCTGCACGCACCTCACCCTCAGTTTTAATACCCTATTGCAGGAAGAAAGAAAGGTTCCTCCTCCTGTACCAAAGAAGCCCCCCAAAGGAAAATTCCCTATCACAAGAGAAAAATCACTGGACCTACCCGACAGACAGAGACAAGAAGCCAGAAGACGGCTAATGGCTGCTAAGAGAGCAGCCTCTTTCCGGCAGAATTCAGCCACAGAGCGTGCAGACAGCATTGAGATATATATCCCAGAGGCTCAAACCCGGCTTTAAAGACAGAATGCTGCAGAGTTCCTTTTTTAAACAAAATGCTTGTACAGTTTGTCACTTAACTGGTAATTTTTGTCTCATTCTCTCCACTAAATATGCCCTTGCTGTTGTGTTCTTTGTGCCATAAGCACAGTGGAATGCTTTTGATTTCCTCAGAATTCACTGAGCTCACCGCAAGAACGACTTCTTTTTGTATTTATTGTCTGACTTACAATCAGCTACAATGGATAGGGCTTGTTGAGACCTGACTTATCCAATATATTCTCAGAGGACAAGAAGAAACACCTCTTGAGATGGAACCCAGCTTACTTTTTTGTTATTTATATTTTTATAAAATGTGTGATAATTAGGGATAAGAAAAACTATAAATGGGTGCATCTCACCATTCACTAGAGGCATTAGCTAACCCAAGTAGAAGGTGCTACAAATGTAAAGAGCAGGAAAGAAAGAACCCATTTATGTCTCTGACCTCCAGTTTCTTTTCCCAGTACCCAGCTAACACATTTACCCATGTGCTCTGCCACTCTTCTCATCTTTGTTACTGCAGAATAACATTAGGCCTCTCATGTCATGTCAAGTTTCTGGAGATGAACAGGGATATCCAGCCACTAAAACTCCAAAGTTCATCAGAAATCAAGAAGCATACAAGTCTGGTGGTGGTGGTGGGAATGCCCACTGAGAAACATTTGCTGTTAGCAGTATAACGACACTCTGAAACCTAAGCAAAATTATAATGCAAGAGGACTTGAGTGATGGGTGAAAGGAAAACGGAAGCCTTAAAAAGTTAGATCTTCTGTAGCAAGATGTGTAAAGAAAAAGTTATACTTACTCCTTTGGAACACTCATTGCATTTTTAACAGTTCTTTTATGTATTAACTTTTATTTTATAAACCTCTTTCATTTCAAGAGTTGTGCTACATGTAATATTTCAAACTCTCAAAATGTTATATCAATTGAGTTTCCAGGGTATCCTTGAGAAAAAAAAAAATCTTGCTTGTTTAAAATGCCAGTTGTGACGTTGTAAACAGTTTAAGAAATATGAATGTGAGTGGTAAGTATATCTAAGTTTAAATGGTTATGTTAAGGTAAAGGTGAACTGTGGTTTACAGTTGTATTTAATTTTAGAACTATTTTTCTATGCAGTATCATTTATGGCAAGAATAAGCTTCTTGCTTGCTTCAGACATTAAAAAAAAAGCAACCATGACTCAAGAGATAAGTGATTTCCAGCCATGGAATATAAGGAAAATTATATATTTTCAAGCCTCGCATTGTCAGAAGAGGGAGCTGGTAACTACCACAGTCAAGAGGCTTTAATTCAAAACAAATTAAGACAGAATTATTCCACTTCACCTACCTTCCAGAACTGACTGAGCAACCAAGCACTTAGAAGTCTTCAGGTGAAGACGCAATAAGATGAGTAACCTGCAGCCCCCAGTTCCAAGGTTTGAATCCTACTGAATACTACTTTAGGTCAAAACAGTCTGAACACAGTGAGACAGACAGCCCCAACTACCACATCCCCGTTTACCTGCTTTGACAAATGCAATGTATTTAGCCATAGGCAGAACAGCTATTTAATTATACTCGAGCACTTTGGTTCTTCACCTGATGAGCACTTTAAATCCGAATCCCACGCACCCTGCAGCCTGATGAATGACTGAAACCATGAAGTATCATAGGTTATGCAAATCTGACATTGCTTCAAATCTGTTTTCTTCTGGGTTATTTTTGGTTTGGGTTTTTTTTTTCTTTTTCCTTCTCTTTTTCCTACAGTGTGTAGTATTAAGCATGAGTTCTGTCTTTGGAGCACAGCTGATACAGCATGTTTAGCTTCAAGATAGGAATCTGTAGAGATGAAGTTATGAGAAGTTTCTGTGAGGAGAAATCCCTGTAAATTGAGCCTGATATCTGGTATATACTTTACCAAATAGCCTTAAACTATATTTGGAAGCAAAAACCAAGACGAATGTATATCCTTCAAAAATGCAAAAAAAAAAAATCCCTGAAATATTCTTCTATAGATGAAAATAATATATTTCCCATCCCTTGTGTTTTCAAGGCATTTTCTATTAGGGAAAGAGCTGAATCCTGAGTAGTGTACAATATTGATGCTACTTCCTATATTTGTTGTACTATTTTAAATACAAATATACCTGCAGACATTGGCAAGTTTAGTCTCGAAAAACGGTATCTTATTTAAAGTGGAGCTGCTAATTATAAATATCCACACAAAACTAAAGCCAGTATCTTTCCTAGGTTTAAGAAATTTAAAATAGATACACACCCCTATACAGATATATATATAGATATATAAATGGCAGCTGATACCTTTTATCTAATTTTCCTGCACACTTCAAGGAAAGATCACACTTGACTTACTCGCTTGAAAACCCCCACCTGCAGCAAAAGGTCACGCGATTAAGACAAGTTGTATTTGATCCTGCCAGTAATCAGACTTCATAAAAACAGATTATGAAAACAACAGATTACAGAGAAGCTTAAATCCCAGCTGGCCTAATAATGCTGACCTGGAGCAGTCCATATAAGTCTTTCATTTTATCATATTTTTATAGTTTTTTGATATGTTAAAGCTTTATTGGATGTTCTCAGGCAAAAATAGGCCTGTGTGAATGACACCAACCCTGTATTTTCCATTTTCCATGCCATTACAAGAAAATGTTCAATATAAATTTTGGATATCTTGATTTCTGTTTGTTCAACCTTTGTTCCAAAAAAAAGAAAAAAAAGAAAAAGAAAGAATCAAAAGTAAACTGGATGGCTACTGAAAAATCTGATAATATGTTATCTGTGCATGTTACGTTTCAAAATGCAATATACTAAATTCTTGTACAGGTAACATTCTATCATTTAAGGCAAATAAGCCATTTCTATTTACATATTGTACATCTGGTTAGTTTAGAAAAATAACATTATGCTTATCATACTTGTGTTGAAAATAAATCAAAGTCAAATTGCTTTAGTCCCTGACATAAGAAACACAACATGTGGTATCTTAATAAACATATAAACAGATCAATCGCAATCTGACCCCACATTATAAAAATAAAATTCAGTTACAAAACCAGTGCAGGAGAGACATAAATAAACATGAAGATAGAAAGTGAAATGCTTTCTACTTAGAGAATTTGTGGTGTAGACTCACACAGAACAGCTGGATATAGCAAAATAGTCTAGTGTTTAATTGAATACTAATTAGACTGATATTTATTTTAACAGATGAAAATTACAGAAAGTCTCTGTTCATTTCTTCATTCCTTGTAAAACACAAGTATAATAAACAGAATTCTTAAAATTTAAATAAAGACCTGACTGGTAAAATTGTTGATATTCACCATACTTATTTTTGCTTTGGATATTTTTTTTTAGATTTGAAATTCTTTGTAAACTGGTGAAGTACATTATGAAATGTTTTATTTTATCTTGTTGACCTGATCAGAATGGCCTTTTGCAGCATGCAAAGACTAATAATGTTGTAGAGTTTAATACCAAAAAATGACATTTTAATTCATGATTAAACCTTGTTGCTATGTTAGATTTGAGAACAATCAGGAAGGAATTAAAGCGTGCATGGGAAGGTGTGTGGATTTCATTCATATATATATATATATATATATATA
>NW_010205223.1:45082-47291 GCF_000695765.1 Mesitornis unicolor | reverse complement strand
GACGCTCGCTACCCCCTCTGTGGCCACGGGGACCCCCGCCAGCCACTCGGCCGCTGCAGAGCGTGGTGGTGGCAGTGCAATCGAACCTGCTTTGTGCTTCACACGGGAGACTTTCTGAATTCAGGAACAAAATCCCCCTTATTTACATCTTTATCCATCTCTGTTTTGGGACCACACCTGGATACTGGTGCCCCAGTGCTGTGGGGTCCTGCCCAGGGTGCCCCAAGCGTGTGGGTACCCTGCTCTGCTCAGCCCGGGACCCCAAACTTCTCCCTGTGCTCAGCTGCCCTCCAGACCTTGTTATTAATCTGCTCTTGGGTTTTTCATTCAGCAGCTGAGATCGTCTCGCTGTGATAAGCTGCTACAGGAGTTCTCATCGGTTTCTGTTGCTTTCGGTGTTTGTTTGTTTTTCTGGAAGAAGGAAAAGCTATTGGGCTTTCTCATTTTCTCGGCCTGCTTAGTCATAGCTCCTTAAACCAGGCTGTTTTTCACAGAAGCGGAGATATTGAGAAAATTCAAATTTCCTGTGTGGTCTCGTATGGAAACATCTCCTTAGTTTTTCAGATTGCAGCACGTTGAAGATATACTCTCTCGCAAAGTGTTTACCGTGGCTCTGGCCTCGCGCGTCCGCATCCACTCAGCTCAGAATTGGGTTCCTGCAGAAGACAAAACGCTGCATCCCAGCAGAAGGGTTTTGGTGCCAGGGGTTGAAATGTGTGGTGCAGCACCCAGTGAAGGATCAGCAGGGCCTTTATCTTGCTTTTCACAACCGTTCATGTTTGTGTACTTTAGGTTTGGGATCCAGGAGGTGCGTGTCCTGCTGTGCATCCCACCCAGCTCCTCTCCAGTATTCGGGATCAGTTGTGTGTAAGGTGAGGGAACAAAGATTGATCCCTTCTGCTTATCTTTTGGGAAAGGAAGCCAGAGAAGGGCCTTCCCTATCTCATGCTCCACCCTGAGTAATTGAGATAGGCACCATCTGACGAGCACATTTTCGGAAGCGGTTGATCTTCAGGGAAACCCCCGAGTCGAGCCCGGCCGCGCGTTGCCAGCGTTGGCAGGGTGCTGGTCCAACACCAGCCGTCCTACCTGGCTGTTAAACACCTGGTGCCCTGTGGGCATCGTCCGGATCAGCAACGAGCGGGGCATAATGTGTGGGGCGCGCCTGAGACACATCCCAGCCGGGAAGAGGGTTCTGCTGGGGAAAGTGGTGCAACGGATGCCTTGGCACATGAGCGCTGTGGGAGGAAACAAAGCAGAGCTATTTGCAATGTAAATAGGTTTTAATTCAGTTTCACAGCCCCTCCCCTCACGCTGTTAAGTAAGTTTGGCTTTGAAGTGATGCCCGAAGAGTTGTTATCTGCTCGCAGGCAGAACAAACATTTCCATGTTATCACCCTTTTGCCCTGTGCGGGAGGGGGCCTGGCACGCCAGATACCAGCGCTGTCTGCCTGCGACCTCCTGGCTTCGCTGGAGTCCAGCATCGAGTTTAACACAAATGAACGATTTACGTGTATTTGTTTTAATGCCTTGGCTAAAGAGGCAGAAATCCCAATGGTTCCTTTTCCCGTGTCTCCCTAATTGAGCGAGGACCCATCCAGGGCTTTCAGCCTGGGATATCAGTGCCTTAAACTCAGGCTGAGAGAGGGTGCAACAGAGACCCGTGGTCACCCAAGGAGGATTTGGGACCAGCCCATAGCCAGTGCCTCTGTGGCTCCTCAGCTCCCAGGGACTCTCGAGCTGCTTTGTCTGCACAACAAGGAGTTCTGAAGATACTTGGCATTGGATGCTGAACACTTTCTTTCTCAAATGGGGCAATGATTAAGTGGTTTCCTCTTCCCTCTGAAATGAGTAAACTTCCAAACCACTAAGCTGGTGAGTACTGCCTGACTCACCGATGGGATTAGCGGAGATCAAACGCATTATGTCTGGTTTCCTTGGACCTGGGCTTGTTGCAAGCCTGAACGCACGGCTTGTGCTGGTGAAACGGCGCTGAGCTGCTGTGTGTGCGCCGAAAACCAACCGTTGGGTTGTTGGATGGGGAGTGGAGATGGGGAGAGTGGTTAATCCTGTACTCCTTGCCCATTTGGACCACAGGAGCAACAGGAGATGGACCAGACCCAGCGGTGTGAGAGCCCCTGTTAATGTTTTCCAACAGAGGATCGGCTCTTATCAAGGACCAAACCTCTTCTGCAGAGCGTTGTTGCAG
>NW_010205223.1:37574-45051 GCF_000695765.1 Mesitornis unicolor | reverse complement strand
CTGAATCGCTTTGGGGAAGGGCAAGTTAGAAATTACCCCTCTTCCCACACCTTATCGGTTTTGGAGGATTTAGTGCCCCAAAAGAGCCTACGAGCTCTTCTGAACGTGGTCTGTATGGGGTTGGCAGCTCCTGAGCTCAAATTGCTCTTCCCCCATTGTACCACAGCAGCTCTGTGCCCCTCTGAGCTGTGATCCTGGCTCTTCTGTGGATGGGATGAGCGGTGTCGTACTTGCGATGGCTGAAACCCCACGAGCACTGCTGCAGAGGGAGCCCCGATAACCGCGCCGAGTCGCGCAGCGCTCTCGTCTCATGCCTACGTCTCCCCCGTTGCCAGGGCTCCTGCAGAAATAGCTGCCGTGCTGTGCTATAATGTGTCTGGAAATAGCCCTGGAGGAAGCAGAACGGCTGGGCCAAACAAACAGAGCGGATCTCAGCCGTCGCACCCGCAGCGGGGTCTCTGCCTGGTGCCCAGGGCGGCGGGGTGGGATGCAACCATCCCTGCGGAGGCTGCAGACCCCGACCCAAAGGCGCGAGGAGGCGTAGGGGTGGCGAGGGTTTTAGTGTCTGGGTCTGCTTCCTGCAGGACGTGTTGGGGATGGGAAGCTCGCAGCCAAGCGAGGTGCAGTAAATCCCCAGCCCGCAGTGCAGGCTGTGGGGGGGCAGCATTGGCGTTCACCCTCTGCAGCGCGCTCCTTGCTCGTGCAAACACACGGCCGCGCCTGGAGTCTTTAAATCCATCGTGTCCTTGGTGGTCGTGCTTGTCAGAGCCAGATAATTCAGTTTGAGCTCCCTGTATGGAAAGGGCAGTCCAGGAGTGGACTTAGGGCTCACTTAGGAGCAGTGGAGGTGGTCCTGGGGTGAGGGCTGGACCGGTGGTGTCCCCTGGCTCCCCGTGCTTTGTTTGCAGGCGCTTGGGCCTGTTCTTTCCCCTTGTTAAAATAAATGAGTGAACACAGGGTTATTTTTTGGAGCTCGTGGGCTGGCCTAAATGCATCAGGGATGAAATTCTTCACCCAGCAGAAGGTCCCCACCACGAGCCATTGCTTGGGGTGGTGGGGGGACGTGGGGCGCTGGGATGCGGGGGTCTCCTGCTCGCTTGGTGACCGTCCTTGCCTTCTCCTGCTGTTGTATGGACCCAAGGCCGGGTGAGCTGCGTGGCTGAAAGCCAGAGGAAGAGTTTGGCATGCAGCTTTCACACTAAAACCACTGAAAACGTGTGGGGATCATTGGAGGTATCCTCTGCTTGTGTGCTGGTCCTGGTTGGGACCTGCAGGGCCATCCCTGGAGAGCTCGGGCTGGGATCAACCCCACGCTGCTGGGGCTCGGCTGGGAACCAGGTTGTCCTCTTTCTCCTCCTATCTCCGGGGAAATTCATCTTTCTCACCGTTGTTTTCCATCCCGCAGCTTCTTTACGGCATCCCCTTTATCTCCGCAGGCCCGGCGTGATCACCATGCAGGCGCTTTCGGAAGAGGACCGGAGGCTGTGGATGGAGGCGATGGATGGCCGGGAGCCGGTGAGCGGAATTATTAGCCCAAAAAAGCGTCGGGAGAAAATCGTGGCGAGCTTTTCTTAGCCCGGGGCAGGCCGTTTGCAGCGGAGCGGGCTGTCGCGCAGCGCCTGCCAGCCGGCGCGAGAGCTGTATCCGTGGGGCAGCTCGCGCCCTCTGCCAAGAGAATAATTTAATCCCTTGGTTAAATATTTGAGGTAATACTGTATCTCCCGTGCTCGGCTTGCTCGGAGGTGTGGTGGAAAGGAGGAGGGCAGGCTCGGCCAGCACAAACACGTCGCCGCGCTGCGCTGCAAGGAAAACACGGCGAGAAAAAAAAGAGCAGTAGAAGAAAAGGCGCTGTAGGTTTCCAGGGCTTTTTGGAGTCCCACAACTCCGCTGGCAGCCGTTTCTGGGTCGTGTAGAGAATCGCAGATTTCGTGTGAGCGGAGGCGTGGAGCCCCTGTTCCCCGCGCTCAGCGATAGCCTCCTCGCTGCTGCGTTGGCTGCTGCCGTGCCAAAGCTGCGCAGGCTCCCTCACCTCGGGGAGGGCTTGTGGAGGCTTCCAGAAAACTCAGGGTTGTTGGGTTTTTCGTATTTTTTTTCAATGCGTATGCAAACTTCAGTGCCAAATTTGAAGAGCTTGAGCTGGCTCTGGGTGGGTTTCCTCGGAGGGGTGCTGCTGGGGGTGCCGTGCGTTGGTGGCGCGGTCCTGCCCGGTTTTGACGTGGCGGGCGTCCAGCGATGAGCGGCAAACACAGCACCACCGAGCAGCATCTGTATGCAGAATGAGACGCAACTGCGGGCCTCTGCGCCTCGGCTCGGCCAAAAGCGTAGCAGGATCTGAGGAGAAACGCTGTTAGGGACAGCCCGTACGTGTTTGGAGAGGATTTCTGTGCTCAGAGCTGGAGTCCAGCTCTGGCGGCCGGAGGGGAGTCATGGGGGGGACCAGGGTGCCCCCTCCCAGCACTGATGGTGCAGATTTGAGCAGTTCCCCCCCCAATCCACACAAAGGTCCTTGCTTGGCAGCAAATGTTCATTGAAGCCAGGTGAGATGTGGACACACGCAGGCTGTTCAGTGGATGCTGGGAAGCACCCGCTGGGCTCGGGCAAGCAACTGGTTTTGAAGCGTGCAGCGATTCGGAGGTGGGGAGGGCTTGGCGTGAGGGTGCTGGTGGGGCTGTCTGGGATGCATTTCCCCGTGGGTTGCAGCCGGGTCTCAGCCTGGAGTCATCGATCCCTTGGGTTGGTTATTCAGGTGGTACCGTGGGAGGTTTCCAGTCCAACCTCCTGCTCACAGCAAATTGCTCAGGGCGTTATCCAGGGGGGTGCTGAGAACACCTGAGGAAGGCAACTGCTCGGCCTCCCTGGGCTTCACCGTCGTCTTGGAGGAGGATTTCTCCCGGTAGCTCATCCAAACCTCTCCAGTTTCAGCTGACACCCGCTGTCTCTTGTCCCCGCTCCCTAACGGGGCATGTGCTGTAGCTTGGGCCTACCCCTGGTGGTGACCACAGCTTTCTGCCACCTTGGTTTCCTCTCTGCAGCAAAATTGTGCTTCTGGGACAAAACTGCTCAGTTACAGCTGCAGACGCGCAGTTTCTGAGCGCAGGCGTTGAGGGAGGTGCAGCCATGGAGGTGGAAAAGGCCGTGTGTTGTGTGCAGGACAGCCTCTGCTCCCTTCTGCTGCCGTGTGCTGGAAAGGGCCCATATTTGGCAGAGCCAGCCTGCTCTGGACACGGGTGGCCCTGCCCTGGGGCAGCTTTAGTGGGGTGACACTGGATGTAGGGCGTACCAACCTGCAAGCTGTCCTGTTCCCTTCCAGATTAACCCCCACCTTGGTTCTGTTTCTTCAGGAACAAAATGCTCATTCTTGCTCCTAGTCCAAATCAAGCCTTGTCCTCCCTCGGCCTCCTCACCTCTTCCCACTGCCTGGCTCCAGTGGGAACTGGTGCTGCGGGGCTGCGACACCCAGTCACTGCAACGGGAGCTGCATGGGTCTGTCACCCCACGGCGTTTGGACCCCCTGATGTTACCGAGGTTTGGCACCACGGCAGAGCCAGGCTGTTGGGATCGGGTCGCAGAAGTGCACCCAGAGATTGTGGCTGCTTGCAAAGTGCCATGCACATGAAAGGGGCTGTGAAGTAACTGGTGCAGGACGGCCTGGATTATCCTGTTTTGGGATCTGGTTATGTGAACCTCAAAATCACACAGGTCTTGGTGCTGCTGCTTTGCTGCCTTGCTGCCCTTCCCTGTCGTGCCCATCAGCTGAGGGCAGCCTGCTCATCCAGCACGTCCAGGGCTGTAGCTGCGCATTAATGTGATACCTCGTGGCTCTTTAATGCTAATGGTGCTTAAACCCGGCCGTCCAGGTGTGCTGCAGCAGCCCCGGGAACGAAGCCTGTGTGGAAATGGGTCCAAGGGGCATTTTACCACTGAAGATGGGGCGTGTTGACAGGCGAGGTGGCTCCTTGTCCTCAGTTGTGCTTGATCCATCAGAAGTGGAGTTGTTGGTCTGTTCTCTTTGGGTTCCTATCTTACACCACCGGGGTGTGGGATGTTACCTGCACCACAGAGATTTCCTTGAGCAAGAGACAAGGATTTAACCTTTGGAGCCCTAGGAATACCCATCCTGTGCTTTATTTCTGTAACCAGAAAACCCTACTGGAAAGAATGTCTGGTTTTGCTTCGATTTGAATATTGAGTGTGGGGAAGGTTGGCACGGCGGGACCAGTAATTCCATGAGCAAATTCGGGCTGTGGAGGGATTGAAGTGGACTGGAGCTTGTTTCTTAATGGTAATTAAAAAACTTAAACCCAAATGTTGTACTACATTTTGGTAAGAGCTAAACATAGCACGTGGGCTGCGTTAGCCAAGACGTTTGTCACAACTTGAAAAGAGTTGTTACATATCTTCCAGTCAAAGCAGTCTCCAGATAGCTATCATCAGTCTGTTAACTCTTACCGCTTGTTGCTAATTTGGCTAAAACCCCCGTGTTGACTTTGGGTTTTCTTTTACGTCAGAGAGACTGGAAATAGGAGAAAACGCTGACCCCGGGACAGAGCAGTGGTGGTCATTTTTGTTAGGATGCTCAGGATAAGTTGGGCTGTCTGCTTTGTGGCGAAGAAGCGCACAAGATAAGCATTTCAGTGAAGTGATGGCTCCGCTTGCCAAATCAGCGAGTGTGCCAGCCAAGAGCAAGCTGTCAGTGTCAGCGGTGCCTGCTGTTACCTCCGAGCAGGTCGGGGCTCTTGGAAATCATCCTCGCATCAGGGAGGGCAGAAGTACTGGGTTTGACGTGTTTGGGACGTGCAAATGTTTCTCCAGGAAAGGGAGCCCTGCCATGTAAGTGTACGTACAGGGTTAAGGCTGTGGAACGTGTCAGATCACGTCCCTGTGGAGCTGCCTGAATCTGTTGTCTGTAACCCTGAGTGGTGATGGAGACGCCAGCGTTAAATGGTGAACCCACCGGCCTGCGATGCTGTCGGAGGAAACAAGACGTGGATGGGCTCTGAGCGGTGCTCCTCTGGCACTCGCATCGTGCTGCCCTTTGCTCCATTTGCTTTGGTTTTCTTTTTTTGCTCTTGAAAGCAGTACAAGTCTATAAAAACACAGCCAGCATTTCCTCTCGGGGTCGGTTTTGTTGTTGCGTGCATCACGGGCGGGGGCCGAGCGCTCGGTCTCAGCCTCTTGCAGGGCAGGGAGGACTCAGAAATGGGGGCACAGCGGCAATGCCCGCTCCTTTCCTTCTCTGCACCCCTCACCCTCTCTTCAGGCGTTTAACATAATCTGCAGGTTTGCAAAGGCAGTGACAAAGTCCAAAGTCCCTTGCGTGCTTCGGGAGGCTCGAGGCCGGGCACTGAGAGGAAAGGCAGCACTGCACAGGCTGGCAGGTTTTGTCCTGGGACTTCCCGGGTCAGATCTGTGGTGCGGGAAGTGCCCTGTTCCCCTTGGCACTGGTGTGACTTAGTCCTTGGGTGATGAAGCTCTGTCCTGCGGTTTCTGCTCCCATTCTGCAAGGCTGTTTCAGGACCTCACTGCCCTGATGTCCAAAAAACCTCCCCAGGGTTTCCCACCCAGCCAGGTTTAGTGGTGTGCCGCTGATATCTGCTTCTCCATGGGAGGACACTGGGGGCCATGGGGAACAGTCAAGTGATGGCTGCGGTGTCTGGGTTTTGTGGCTGGTGCTGAGACACCTTGTCCATGTTCCCAACCAGGGGCTGGGCCTGCCTGGAAGTGCAGTGGTGTTTGTCAGTGCTGGGAACTCGCGAAAGTCAGAAGCAGTTACAGCTGAATTAATGGGTGCCCAGAGGGCAAGATCCACAAAGTCTCTGAAATGATGTTTGAGATATTACAGCGACACTTAAGCTCTCTTAGGCCTTCCCTAGGTGCCTGAGGTCTGCAGGCACCAGCAGCCCTAGCTGAAAGCCTGATTTTGCCCAATTTTGCAGGATGCTGAGTGCTCTTGCATCCAGCAGAGCTCAGGGCGATCACACAGATGATGGTGGGTGTGAAGGACTCGATTCCCTTTCTGCAGCCTCCTCCGGGCTCCCGACCGTGACTCAGCTCAGCAGAGCCCAGCTCCTCCTCGGCTCTGTGGCTGCCAGGGCCACCCTGACCCACGCTGGGGCTGTGACGGCCGCCCTGGCCCTGGGTGCCCGGGCAATGGTGTCACCTTGGCACTGCGTGGGCACGGAGGTCGGGCTCGTCATGTTCGTCCCCCAGCGCCGTGGGCCTGCGAGCAGCACAAAATGGAGCAGGGCGGCGTGGGGGGAGGCCATATGGCCGCTCTCCACTAGATGGCAAGCTGAGACCAGCCCACTCATTGCACTTGTGCCTCAGCATGGCCAGGGCAGCCTCCTCTGTGTCCCCAGGGGCTCTGTGAGGTGTCTGGGGCTGCCCTCGACCGCCCACCCTGGGAGGCTCTGGGTTTGGGGGAGTGAGGTGACCCCCGGAGCCGATCTGCCCGTGCCTGTGCTCAGCTGGGGCTGTTTGTGCTGTTTGGGGTGGGGAAAGTGCTTACTTCCCGGTTTTGTCCCCCAGATCCGGCACTGCCCAAAATTAAAGCCACTTCCCTCCTCTGTTCTTCTGTCTTCCTCCTCCTACTGCCCCAAAATGAGCAATGGATAAATTTGGGGGCAGGCAGTGTTTAATCATGGCAAACTGGGGGGAGGTGAGCGTACACCTTCAAAGGTCTCTCAACTTCTCCCTCCCTCCCCAGCCATGGGAGTCCTTCCCTGTCCCTGTCCCTGTCTCTCCATGGCCTGCAGGCCTGGGGCTGAGTGTTTCCATGGTGACCACTGCCACCATCTCCTGTCCTGGAGGGTTTGGGCCTGGGGTGTCCTGGGGGGCCTCCCTGGGGTCCCTGCAGTGGTGGGGCCTGCGCCCTCCTCAGGGCTGGCCCATGGAGGTGGTTGGTTTGGTTTGGTTTAGTGAGAGGAACAGAAGCAAAATCACCGGCAACATGGCCACAGAGCAGCACAAAATGGAGCAGGGCAGTGAAGGGGGAGGCCTGGTGACTGGCCTGGCGACTGTGGGGCAGGAGCCTTCCCCATGGTGTGTCCCTCCAGGGTCCCCAGGGCTTCCCCAACATGGCAGAGGGCCCTTCAGCAGCTCTGAGGCCCATGGCGATGGGATGATGCCCGCCATTTCTGCGGCCCATGGCAGAGGGATGGTGCCCACCTAGCGCACAGGGAAACGCCTGTGGAGCAGCCATGGCCGCGGTGCCGGTCCCGGCCCCTCGCTGACAGCTGCTCGGTGGTGCTGGAGCTCGCCCGGCGTTGCTGCTCTGGAGATGCAGTGTTGTGTTTTTGTAGCAAACCCCAGCGTAACAACAAAGCCCAGCCTCGCATTCCTGTCCAACACGCAGCACCCTCGCCTCCCGCCTCCTCCTCGCGTATTGCTTCTGGGAATTCTTTCCAAAATTGGTTTTCATTTTCCTTGTCTAATTATACAAAACGGTGAGAGATTAATTTCCCAGTGGAAATGATGT
>NW_010205223.1:35346-37549 GCF_000695765.1 Mesitornis unicolor | reverse complement strand
CACCCTCGGCTTCCCTGCCATTTTGGCTCATTCAGAAAATAAATTAACTTGAAGGACTTGAGTCCCAACACCCGCGCCGCCACGGGGGACAGTTGGGCACCAACCCCGCACCTTCCCAACCTCCTCACGTTGTGCCGGGACTTGCTGGAAGCTGCTTTATCGCTTTCATTCATTTCATCTCCAGCTCCTCGGAGGTCACTTTCTTCGTCTGTATTGGCGTTGGTACTGCACTCATTACCTCTGTACTGAGTGTTTGCAGCAGAGCTTGAAAATCCCTCTGTGATGGAGACGGGGCCAGCGATTCGTGCTTGGGATGTGGCATTTACAGCTGCTGCCGCGCCAGCACCGGGCAGGGCTCGGGGAGCGACCGCTCCGGTTACCGATAACGTCAGCAGGGCCTTGCTCTGAGGGCGCTGGCTGTAAATTGGTGGTCACTGAGAAAAGGGAATTATCGGAGATGGTAGGAAAGTCTTCACCCAGAACGTCTTTGGCTGCAGATGGTCCTTGGCTGTTTTCTCTGTGCGCGAGCTGTGGGAGTGATGTTGGCTCTCCTGGTGCTCCCCAGGGTTCGCTCCGTGCCCGTCTCTTCAGCTTGTTGCCTCACAACCTTTTCCATGCTGATCTTTCTGCCCCCCTGGATCCCACAGGCGTGCGTTTCTGTGAGCCCTGCAGAGGAGGATGGTGATTTGCATATGTTTTATCTTGTAGTTTCCTCATGGCCTTCATCCTGCCTTGGTTTGTTTGCTTATGGCAAATTCTTTCTTTCTGTTCTGTTTTGCATGACCTGACTCACTCCAGTTGCTGCTTCCCCATCTCCCAGAACACGTCTTCCCCACTCTGCCCCCTCTCAATCTCTGATTTTCTGTTGTTTGCATGCTCTCTTCGCCTGTAATCTGCTCCCCGACCCAGACAACCCAGTGAACTTGCCCTGAACCGAAGCTGCAGCCTCGCACGCCTGCGAGCATCCGAGCTGCCTCCGACAGCAGCACCTCTGCACTTCTTTGCACCGCACACTACAACATTTTTGCCCCAAAAAAGTTCTTTCTCCGATTTGGGGACGAGGTGGTAGAAGAGGATCCTCACAGGATCAGCCTGAGCGTTCAGATCGAACGATGATTTCCATCTTCTGTGTATCACGTGCTCTTGCCACCGTTCCCTTCCTCTCCTCTCCTCTCCTGTTTTGTAGCCTATTTTAAGCCTATAATAACATAACTTTACATCGAGTTTATCAGCTTTTATTTTGTTTCTAAAGCACTTAAGCCAGTGAGGTCCTAAGCCTTGACCTCAGGCTCTTATTTCTGGTCCCAGCAAATGCTGCGTCAGTGGTTGATGCCTTACCCAGCCAGGATCACTGCTGCTGCAGGCTCGCAGGTTTTTGGTCCCCGCTTAAGAAGCTGTTTGAGTCATAAAGGGAAAAATACTGAGAGAAACATTCTAGGTCATCTCAAGCAGAGAAAAGAGCCCTCTGCACTGCTTTTGCACACCAAAAAGTGCTATCCCACCCACTTTTGGAAGGTTTGTGACCTCTTCTCTTGCTCATAGCTCCAGTGGTGGGGACATCCAGGAGCAGAACAGTGGCTCCCATCTCTGGTTTTCATCTCCTGTGTGTGGATGCTTTGTTGTTTCTTTAGCACATCCTTTGGCATTGCCACGGTGCTCTGCTGTGGTCTGTGCTGCACGAATTGGCTATGAAAACGGGGCTTTACTTGGAGAGCAGCATGGTTGGTCCATGACACCAGTTGGGTCTTGCTCTCCCTTTAGGAGAAGATGCTGGTGCTGCTGGGGAGGTGTCGGCTGCTCCCATCTCCTTCCTCTTGTCCTGCTGCTGGTACCCCCCGCACAGAGGAGTGAGGGCTGGGGATTTGGGGATAGGTATGGTCACACATCTGTAGGATATCCTGCAACGTGCATCCTCCATGTGGGACACCACTGACTGCTGCCGCCCGTGGCGTTCACTTGGTCAGTTCAGAGCAGGAGGTGAGCGCGGCGGTGAGAGGCAATTTGGGTTTTGAGAGTCCCTGGGGAAAGGCGGCTCATCCAGCCCGACCGGCAGCGTGCTGGCGACAAGCGCGGCGTGTGGTAACTTGTGTGTACGTCTGGGCCTGGCCGGGCCAGTTCAGCTCTAGCGCAGCTTGCGGGGCGGTTGCATCCAGTGATTTAATTGTGCTGCGTTAGTGCGAACCCGGCCGCCCCCGCTTCGGCT
>NW_010205223.1:33901-35315 GCF_000695765.1 Mesitornis unicolor | reverse complement strand
CCCCTGTCCAGCGGTGCGGGGGAGGGCCCAGACCAGCCGGCGGGAATGGCAGAGCACAGCGAGCATGCTCATGTTCCTCTCCGCTCTTATGTCACCTCTGCTTAGAACTATTTCAGCAGGCAATTCAAGAAACATGGGAATAGCTCCAGGTTAGTAGAACAAACTTCCCTGCCAATTTGAATAGACTATTAGAGTGGCTTTTGGGTTTTTTTTTTAACTCTAAATTAAATGGTTCATTGTATGCCCAGTTTCAAAACTGGCTTCTTTCTTTCTTGGTCCTTGCAATTTCATTGGAAGTGATTTACTGTCCTGCTCCAGTCCCACCACAGCCTCTGACCCAGGCTTTTTCCTTCTCCTTGCCGCAGCCTCAGGAGAAAGCCTGCCCTTAGAAACACCAGACGTTTTAATCACCTTATTTCTGTACTTCTTCTCTCCCGTGCCATCCTTGCTTTGCCATGGGCCTGTCCCCTGTGAGCGGCTGTGCAAACCAAGCACTGAACCCCGTTTCGCCTGAAAGATGGTAGAATTTTGGTATTAAACCTCCAGCCATGGTTCAGAGCGGCAGCGTAAAACCTCCTTTCGCAGGCAGGTCTGTGCTGCAGTTGTTTTAAATAGGGAGATGACGCTGCCATTTGAAATTGGGTTGGTTTTGATGTGCGGAGGCTCCTCGTTCACCAGCAGACGCTGGAAGGAGGAAGGGCGTGAGAGAGGGACTGACGGGGCTGCAATGTGGAGCTGGAGGAGGAGGAGGTGCTGCTCAAGCATCCCAAAACACTTCAGGGAAGCTGTTCAAGCAGCAAACGATTTCACTTTGAATCAGTCACTTGGGCGATCTGAACGTCTCAGCTCTGCCGGACTCACTTGAAAACGCTGCTCTGTGAAACTTTTAGGCGCTTTAGTTATTCCAAAAATGTGTTTTCCTAAGCCAGTTGACCTTTAGTTGCATTATTCTAGAGATCGCTGTATATCCAACATGCTTTGTTCCCCGTTGCTTCCACCTACCCCCTTGGTTTTTTACCCCCCCAGAGTGGCTGCTGCCGCCTGCTCTCCTTCGAGGTGTGGACGCCGTGTGTTGGTGGTTTCTCCTGCGGGTGCTGCGGGCCCCGTGGGTTGCGCTGTGGGGCGGCGCGGAGCGAGCAGCCCAGCTGGCTGGCGGGCAGCCCGGCCGGCTTCGCCTGCAGAGCCTCTCGGGAATGCCTGCACTTGTAATGAAACGTGGGCTTGCTTTTAATTAGAACCATCGCCTCGTTCGGCGTGGAGAGGGAGAAGAGCAAGACCCGTGCAGAGGATGCGAGCCCCCGGATGCTTCAATGCTGATGGATTTTTCTTCTTCTAATCGGGCTCTGGCAGCGGTGCAAGCCCTGAGCTGAAACTTAATGTTGGAAGGGAGGAGGAAGAGGGAAGCGAGGCGCAT
>NW_010205223.1:30691-33870 GCF_000695765.1 Mesitornis unicolor | reverse complement strand
GTAGGTTGGGAGGAAGGAAGGAAGGAGCGAGCTGCCAGGGACCCCGGGCCACCCTTTTCCAAGTGAACAGCCCTCGCTGGGATGACATAACCCGGCATTTCGCAGCGGGTTTCTGCGGCCCTGCCAAGTCTCTCGCTTGGGAAGCAAAGCAGATTTTTTCCCTGCCCTCCCCCTGCAGGGACGTGGGCTGGGAAGGACCTCGCTGCTATCGGGCTCGCTCTGGCTCCCGCAGCAAGGCGGGTTATTTCTAGCCACAACAGTGTAGTCTAACTCTGCTAACCCTGCTTGTAGTCTGCAGAGCTGGCTCCCGGACAAGAACAGAACAGGGTTGATAAGGCAGAGCCAGAAACAAGGGCTGATTTCATCAAGGTTGCCAGGTGTCCTGCCTTTAACAAGGAAATATGCTTTTCTGGAAGCGAGCCTTCCTGCCCCGCGCTTTGCTGGCATCCCGCTGCGGCATCAGGTGCAGAGGAGCCTGCCTGGGCCCGCGCCCATCTCGCTCTTCCCTTTTCTTCCTCCTTTCCTCCCTACCTCTTTCCCCTGGCCCAATAACTGATGTGTTTGGGTGGATATTCAGCTGGCTCGGGCTCCCCGTGCCCTGTGGAGCTGAGCTGGGGCGCCACGACTGCCCGTGGGCACGAGGTTTGGCGTGCTGTGGGGCTCCGGTACCTTCTGGGGTGCCTGGGGTGAGCTGATGTCCATCTGCAGGGCATCACCGACTCCCCTCTCTCCTCCTGTGGCATGGGAAAGCAAAGCAGAGGCCTGTCTTCATGGAAATAATGGGGTATTTGGTGGTAAAACCCAGTAGAAATGAAATAAGGCCTTGTTATCTTTTAAACTGAACGTGCTCAGTAATTCCCTGCAGTTTTGCTCTCTCGGAGTCACTTTGGGCTGCCCAAGATCTCCATGCAAAACCCGTTTGTCGTCATCTGGGACAGGGATTGGGACGGGGAGGGGATTTCTGTGCTTTTTAGGTGGATGCAGGAGTGGTGAATCCTCTCTGGCCTCCTCCTCAGGGCACCTCAGCGCTGTGCAGCGTCATCCCCAAGGGAGTTTTGTCCAGGCACCGCGGGATAATTCTCATAAACCTTCTCCTTAGCGGCTGCTGCTTCCAACTCCTCCCGTTTTCCCTTTTCCTTTATAAAAACCTTACAAAACACTCATGTCAAGTGTCCATGCTCCTCCTGCCCGTGTGTCCCCAGCCAGTCCTTGGGCTGCCCAAGCCAGCAGGGCAGAGACCACGGCGATTTCTAGGGAAGCGCTTTTGGCTTGTGCAGCTTCTGTGCCCAAAGCCGCACAGCTCATTCGTGGCCGTTTCGAGGATTTCTGCTCATGAATCACGAGGAAATTGCAGAGCAGCAGCATTTCCTCCCATTGCTCGAGGCTTCTCCCACCGCTGAGGACCCAGACAGAGCCATTGGGGCAGGGTTTGATGCTGATTTTGGGACCTGAAGGATTTTGGGAACTGCTGGGCACTGTGCAGCCACCAAGGGATGCAGCTGAGCTGTTTTGAATTGTAAAGAAAAACCTGGTATATGAAATACGTTTTGTGTATCCACAGAAGGGATGTGTGCACAGACACCATTGCCGTATGAAAGCGCAGTTAATTTGTTGTGGAGGGTCCAGCACGGACCCTAAAATGAGGAAACAAACACAAAATTACTCAACTTCATCTTTTCTTGGTTCCCCTTCCGAGCCCCTGCTGCTTCCTTTTCCCACAGTGCGGTTTCATCCCGAATAGGTCATGGACCTGGCTCTTTGCATGCTCATGTGCACCGTTCATTTGGGATCGGGTTGGAAAACTGATGGGGTGTTCGTGGGGTGTTCTTGGGGTATTCTTGGGGTGTTCTTGGGGTATTCTTGGATTATTCTTGGGGTATTCTTGGATTATTCTTAGATTATTCTTAGTTCATCCGTGCATGAGCAGGAGGTGGCGTCAGGCCGTGAATGGGGGCTGGAGAGTGATTTTGGGCTACAGATGGGGGCTATTGGAGGGGTTTTTGATGATGAAAATCCACAGTTTACATTTCTGGGAAGATCTGATTTGTTCCTTGAGAAATGGTCTTAAATACTGAGTCAGTAATTGAGTGTCTGGGGGGACAGGATTTTAACTTTGCAGGAAAATGTCAGAATAATGATGACTTATTGTTGCGCTCTCGTAAACTTTACACTTCTGGGTTACTTAGAGATGAATCTCAGAATTTTTCAGTAATAGCTCATAAAGGCCTTGTTCAAACCTCCAAATTCTGCTGAAATTAATAGCTTCCACTACGAAAAGCTATGATTTTATTCGGGTTATTTGACCATCTGCAGTGTGAAGTTAGAAAACTAAACTGAAGGCGTCCAGGCCTGCAGGTTTTGTACAAGGTTAATGTGTATTTTTTCCATACACTTCACTTCTGAAACCTCCTAGTGAAGATATTTGGGCTCTGAAGATGCAATCAAATGGGAATAATTAGTGAGAGCTTGGCGTTAAAACGACTGCAGTGTCCTAAACCCACTCTCTCTTCAAAAGCCTCGAGGCAGCACAGGGAAAGGGTTTCTATTAAAAAGCCGCTGTTTTTCTTGGAAGAGGAAATGATCTGACAAGAGGTGGGGCTCGGTTCAAACCTCGCTGATGCGGAGTGGTGTTAATGGATTAACGCAGTGACAGCGGAGAAGAGGTTTGTGCTTAATCAGATGGATGTGGGGTGACAAAATCTCCTTGGTTTATGGTTGCACGGTTGGCCTCTGTGTGAAATCTCCTTTGCAATTAGTGGCATGAGCGCGTTGTGGGTCCTTCTCTTTTCCTTTGCTTTCAAGAGCAGCATTAATCTGTGTGGTGGAGCCTGCATGGGACCCCAGGCAAACCTTTGAGTAAGAGAAACCCGAATCTTTCCCTGTTCAGAGAAGAGCCACAAGGATGGGGAGGGCTCTGGAGAACAAGCCTGATGAGGAGCGGCTGAGGGAACTGGGCTTGTTTAGCCTGGAGAAGAGAAGGCTGAGGGGAGACCTCATCACCACCTCCAACTGCCTCAAGGGAGGTTGTGGAGAGGTAGGTGCTGGTCTCTTCTCCCAGGTGATGGGGGATAGAACAAGGGGAAACGGCACCAAGCTGTGCCAAGGGAGGTTCAGGTTAGAGACAAGGAGGAAGTTCTTTACTGAGAGGGTCGTCAGAAGCTGGAACAGGCTGGGCGAGG
>NW_010205223.1:29107-30644 GCF_000695765.1 Mesitornis unicolor | reverse complement strand
TAGGGTTATGTTTTGGGGGGTAGACAGGAGCGGTTGGACGTGATGATCTCAGAGGGTTTTTCCAACCGAGCCATTCTGTGATTCTGTGGTCCCTTCTATGGTACTGGAGTTGGGGAGAAAACCTTATTTTGGGAGAGATGGCCCCATCCTCACGGCCAGGGCTGCTGGTGGAGGAGCTCGCTCTTGGTGCCCTTCCCTCTTGGCACTGATTTTATTTTCCGATACAAACACCGTTCCTGGAGGAAAACTCATTTGCTGACGACCGCGGTTTTTGCCGCTGAGTCATCCCCTGGGTTCCAGCTGTGGGATGATAAGGTTTTCTTCTGCAAACCAACATCTCTGCTTTGTCTTGTTTTGGTGACCTCCAAGGCAGGCATCTGTTCGAGTGACCCAATGGTGATGTGCTGTGTGACACACAGATATTTTGTGGGGTTTTTGAGTGTGGGTGATGGGGATATTGAGCTGGTGATGGGGATATTGATCTGGTGATGGGGATATTGGGCTGGCAATGGAGATATTGAGCTGGTATTGGGAATATTGGGCTAGTGATGGGAATATTGAGCTGGTGATGGGAATATTGAGCTGGCGGTGGGGATATTGGGCTGGCGATGGGGATATTGGGCTGGCGATGGGGATATTGGGCTGGTGATGGGAATATTGGGCTGGTGATGGGGATATTGGGCTGGTGATGGAGAATACTGAGCTGGTATTGGGGATATTGGGCTGGCTATGGGGCATCAGTAGCATGGTGCATGGTGAGAGCTGTGCTGGCCCCGGTCCTCCCAGCACATCACAGTCCAACAGACCCCTGGAAGCTCACAGACCCCCACACGCAGCTCCTGCATCCCCATCCTCGCTGTTAATGGTGTTAATTGGGAATTTCATTAATTTTGCAGTGGGAAAGGCGGGGAAGCGCTCTCCTGCCCATTGCAGACCAGAGCCTGTCCCTGCGGATGTGTGGGCCGGTGCTGCCCTGCCTGTTGCTATCAACAGTGCCTCTGGGAGCTTTCCTTCCCCGTTTGCTATTTCGGGAGGCAGCCCGTGATTAAATCAGCTCCCGGTGCTCCCAACCATCCCGTGGAGGGGGCTCCCAGCTTTGTTCCCAGCAGAGGAAGGGTGTGCGCGCCGCCGGCTTTGTCCGGCAGCCTCCGCAGGGCTTTTTTCCTGTTTTAATGGATGCTGCCACGCTCGGCTCCAGCCCGCGATGCTGATGGAGCACCAGGGTGTGTTGCTGCTGGGGCTCTGGGTTGGCAAAGGATTATTTCAGAGCATTTTACTCGGTTGAGATAGAGAGATACAACCCATCTGAAGGCTGATCTCCTTACAGCCACGGTTTTCATGGTGATAGGCTTTTAAGTCGTCCTCAGACTGCGATTAAACCTTTCTGCCATTGTTTTTCCCCTTTTTTATTGTAGCCACTGAAACATTACTTTAACCTAAAGCACCTACCTGATGTTACTGTAAGATGTGAAGGGAATTGTCTACCTGGCTCCGAGTTGATGTCCTTTACGTGTGTCATTGAGGAGGAGAGGAATGC
>NW_010205223.1:21103-29074 GCF_000695765.1 Mesitornis unicolor | reverse complement strand
CCTGAGGCTGTCACCGGTCAGGGTGACACCAGAGGTGTCAGCGGTCCCTTCCTGGCTGGAGCAGGGTCTCATAAGCCTTTCTCCTTGTGTTTTCCAGGTCTACAACTCCAACAAGGACAACCAAAGCGAAGGCAGTGAGTATCGCCCTTCAAGCCAGAGCCCTGCAAAGGTGGCGTTGTGGTGTGAGGGTTCTGGGGGGGTCGTTGGAGAGGCTGCGCTGCTGATGGGGGTGACACCACGCTGCCCTGTGCTCCCCAGGGGTGCGGGGTGACGGGGCTCAGCGTGGGGACTGCAGGGTGGCCCTGGGGAGGAGCCAAATTGACACCCAGCAGGGAACTGGTGCAGAAACTTGGGGCCATGGGGAGCGGTGCCAAGCTGTCCCCTTGCCACTTTGGGGGCATCACCTCCTGCCCACCCCGCACCCTGGTGTCCCTGGGGTGCAGGCTTGCCCTGGGACCGGTGTTTTTTGCCTATGGGAGCCGAGGGGTGCCGGTGACATCTGGGACCAAGCAGCTTCCTTCCTGAGCCAGAATGTGGAGGATGGAAGTGCCATTCCCAAAGGGGAATGGGAGCGAAAATATGAAGCGTAAGGAGGTCCTGCCTCATCGGGATTGTCAACAGCAGCCCCTAGAGACACAAAAGCTGCTTTTGTTGTAGTTGGGGCAATCAAAGGCCCGAGTCAAGACAGCACTTGTTTTCCTTCCTGGAGGAGCAGTTGCACCTGGGCCTGGCTCTTATGTCCTGCGTTTCAAACCCTTTAATTGAGCCATTTCCCAGTTGGTTTGAATTGCCATAATTGGGTACTCAGAACTCCGGTCCCTTCCCTCCTTCCCCCAGAGCCGTCGGCCACGCGGGAGCCCAGCCCGGGGTGCTGGTTAGTAAATAGTTCATTTCTGTGCTGCCTCAAGACAGCGCATTTTCCTCTCGAGCAGAAGCATTTTTTCCCAGGATAATAGGTGTAATTTGCAGATAATGCTCCTCGCACCCATTTTCAGCCCTTGCACAAAACAGGCTCTTCCTCCTCTCTGCTCTCCCTTCCCTTTGCTCCTCCATGCCATCAGCTGCACGTTCATCTCGCCCAATGCTCACGGCCCTGCTGGGTACGAGCTCTGTGTGGAACAGCTCCATCTTCTCCATTCTAGAGCAGGGCAAAATGAGGTTTTTGAGGCCCGGACCACAGGACTTGCTCTGCTCTGTGCCAGCCTGGCCGTGAGCTGTCACTGCTCTGTGCTACTACGCGGTGGTTTGGCTCCAGAAAACCTGTTAAAATAATCATTTTCTAAATTTTGTCGAGGGGTGATGCAAAAGCAGGGAGAACGCGAATGCTGGGGGTGGGAGGGAGGCTCGGTGAAGCAATCGGTGAAGTAATGACCGCTTCTGAAAGAGGCGCTTGTCAAAGCGTGACCTTCCCATCTTACGTCCTGGCAGCCAGAAATCCTCCCGGGGCCGCGGCTGGAGCCACCCTGCAGAGCAGCGAGGGGGTGGCAGGAGCTCCAGTAAAGCACTCCCGTGGCTTTCCTGGGTTATTTCTGTCGTCTGATCCCGGTTTTCCAGTGTCTCCCTCCATCGGGCGCTGAGGTGGGGGTGCAGGTTGCCCCCTGTGTGGGTTGCCCCCCACCCTGTGGTGCTGCGGACGCTGTTTGTGTGCAGTGGTGGTGGTGGCTGCAGCCCCTGTGTCCATCGTGCCTCTGTCCCAGGCAGCTCAGCGTTGGGCAAAGCACAGCGAGACTTTGTCAAAGACACCAAATGCCAAGGTTTTCCCTGCACATCCTCACCAGACGGGTACGGAGCTGGGGTTTAATCAACCCAGGAGGCTTTGGCCAAGTTTCTTTTCTGTTGGTGCCTCTTCCATTTTGATGGTCCATCCTAAAAATGAGACCAATCCCCCTTTTCTGCTCCTGGCAGCGCATTGGGACCCTCGGCCGAGGGCTGCCCATGTAGCAACGCTCCGGCCCCGTCTGTCCACAATTATTTTCCCATACGCCTGCGAGCGGGGCCATCTCTGGTGTGTGCAG
The DNA here is from genome assembly GCF_000695765.1 of Mesitornis unicolor. Taxonomy (NCBI): domain Eukaryota; kingdom Metazoa; phylum Chordata; class Aves; order Mesitornithiformes; family Mesitornithidae; genus Mesitornis; species Mesitornis unicolor. The sequence goes on along the minus strand of NW_010205223.1, from coordinate 27,059 downwards.
ACACTGCTTTACCTCATTAAACCCTGTCTGCAGCGAGCTGCCCGCCTCACCGGCCACGCTTCACATCGATTCGGGGACTGGCTTTCTGCCACGCAGCCCTGACGTGGGAGCTTCCTACAGGGGCTGGAGGTGCGGGCAGTGATTGAGCAGCGTCGGATGCAATTCCCGACCCCGCAGCCCTCTATACCTCTGCTTCCTTCCCGTACTGCGGCTGGGCTGGGAGGCTCGCAGGGCTGCAGCGAGGGCCGCTTTTTGGCTGCTCTCTAAGGGCTGTTTTTTTGGCCGCTCTCTAATTTTGCAGAGCTGTTGGGTTTTCCCTCCTGCCGTGTGGCCAGATGGCCCCCGCGGGCTGATTTATCGTAATCTTCTTTGGGAGCGTGGAGGGAGCAGTGGGGGCGAGCGGGTCCCAGGGCCTGAAGGATTTCGATGCGATGGTTGGCAAACCAGGAGGACTCGCCCTGCTCTGTGGAAACAAACCCTCTGGGCCACTTGTATTTGTCCCCTCTGCTTTTTCCACATCCACTTGTGCTTCTCAGGGTGACCTGGCGCTTCCCACCCGTCTTCATCTCCCAGCCCTGGCAGCTTGAAGCAAGGCTTGAAACCTCATTTCTCTCTGATCTCTGCTTCGCGGTTCCTCCCTTTCTCCGTGGCTCTTCATTCCATCACGTCTTTGATAGAGTTTGTAACAGTAATTGCCGTGGTACCTCGTTAGAGGGCACAGGAAGGAGCGGTGGGGCATGCCCAGGAGCTGGCTCTGACCTTGCGTTGCGGTGACCGACACGCACGCAGCTGGAGTCAGCAAGGTTGCCTGAGGCTGAGCAGAGCTGATTCAGTCCTCTTGCCTCTTTACCGATGCTCTGATATGCCGTATCAGCATAAAGTAAAGGAATTAATGGATTAAATAGAAATAATCTGCCAGGCAAAAATAGAGCGGGATGAGACCAGCTCAGTAGCACCAGCAATATGAGGCTATGTGGAGGTCAGATATGTGTGTGTGTGTGCTGAACAGATCTTGCTGAGCCATCAGGGCGTGGAGAGCGGGGACGGGGAGGGTACCACAGGCCCTGCATTTGTGCTCAGCTGTGCAGTGATTTGCTCTCTGCAGCCCCAAAAAGTCCCCGGTTGCCCCTGCCTTGCCCCCCGCTGCCTGACCCGCAGGGGCCAAGCGGGGTCTGAGGTGCTGAGCCCAATCCGGGGCTGTGGGTCGCTGTGCTGGGGTGAGTGCAGGGACCAGGACAGCCATGGGTACAGATTTGGCTTTGATCCGTGCTGTTCCTGAACCGAGTCATTGGGGGAATGAGTGAGATAATGAGAAGCTGTGAGTGAGGATCTCAAGCTTTTACAGTGCTCATTAAAAGTTAAGTTTAAGGATAAATGAAGGCACTTTGACTATTTAATCAGATGTCATTTCTGGATATAACTACCACAAGTAAATCCCCGACGTTTCCTGATCCAGCACTCAGTGACGAGTGGCAGGCTTTATTCGTGCATCTGGGGGGATCACGCGTGGTCACTGCCCTCCTGTTTCCCACCTCTGCCAGGGCCCAGCGCTGCGGGAAGGTGCAGTCCCAAGCCCCGGCTCTGCACAGGAGGACGCCCTCTTTGCAGGTTCAGACATGCAAGAGACTGAGGGAAAACTGCAGGTTTACAGAATGGGTTGGCACTTAAAATGCATCAGAGAGCCTGAACTGGTTGTGTTGGCTGGACAGCACCGTGCAGGGACACCCAGCACTCAGGGTTTGAGCAGGGTCTGTTGGTACAACAGGGTTTCCACAGCGTGGTGTCTTGCTTCTCGGGTGTTTATTGGGGCTGTGGGCTGTGCCAGGCTGTGCCCCACTGGTTGGTGGCACATGGATTTCTGTGCTGCATCCGTGCTTGGAGTCTGGTTGGAATCGGTGCTGGAGCGAAGGATATTCTGGATATTCGCACATCCTGTGGCACAGGCATCCTGCAACTCATGTGCTTGCCCAGAAAAACAGAGCAGAGCTGTGGTGCTGTTGGACTTCGTCAGGTTCTTGTGCCCTTCAAACAGGAGCCTCCACCAGCAGAGACTCCAAATACGCGGTCGGTGAGGGAGCGCACTGTGCGGGGCAGCTTAGCACGGAGGGAATCCGTGTTTCAATAAATGGTGTGAGCAGGGGCGGTGCCAAGGGGTGACATTGCACAGAGTAAGAGTAAATGGGAAGTAACGTGTAGTGACCATGAGACAGTATTACAGAATCTCCTTTTACCGTCCCTTAATGCCTTGAGAAAAACCTGCATTTGCACAAAACCACCTCAAAAGCGCTGAGAAATCCAAGGCACCGCAGGCCCCTGCCCTGGGGAGCTCGGTCCCGTACCCCAGATATGTGGTGGTCCCCTGTGTGGGGTGATGGGGATGGCCTGGATGGAGGCGTCTCCCCAGCACACGGATGCCTTGGTTATAGGAATTACCTGGGACTCACCTAGCGAGCTGCCTTGGGAGCCTTCTGTAAGGTTTTGTGGTGTCAAAAATACGCACGATTCGCTTGTTTTTTCCCAAGCAACCCGTTGTCCCAGACGAAGGTCTCTTTGGGTCACCTCACCTCCATCCCAAACTGATGTTTTGGCCAGCTGCAGATGTAAATCTCTGCCAGCCCTGGGCGTGGGAGGTGCTGCTTTTGGGGGATGCTGTGGTGATGGGGGATGTCCTGTGCTCGCCTGGCTCACACCCGGTACCAGCTCCTGCACTGGCGCCTTCCTGCCATGAGCACCCAATTCATCTCCTCCTCTTCCCCCCTCGCTGGAGCAGCGGTGCAGGGTGAATGGGGTGAGGGTGGTGCCATCCCCTTGTTTAAACACTTCTCTCTCCTCTTCCCTTGCAGCCGCCCAGCTGGACACCATCGGCTTCAGCATTATCAAGAAGTGCATACACGCCGTCGAGACGAGAGGTAGAGGGGTTTGGGGGAGGGTCCTGGTTTGGGGGAGGGCCTGGCAGCTCTTTGGGGCATCACAACTGCTCACCTGCTCTTTAATGAGCAGAAATGAGTCACGAAGCCCCGGAGCCCCATCGGGTGAGCACGGGGATGCGCTTGGGCAGATCCCCGTGCCCAGACGCGTTTGCCCGTGGTTGGGGTTAGCAGGGGGCAGTTAACAGGGGGCAGAGGTGGGGAATAATGCACTGGATGTGCTAAATGGGGACAGGGACCAGAGCTGGGGCTGCCTCTGAGCACCCCTTCATGCCGTCCCACTGCAAGGCACTTCCTCTTGTGTGGGACAACAAACAGATGGGCATTTCAATCCTTCCCCTGAATCTCTTCCAGACCATTCATATGCTATTTTGTTAGCATCTGGATGACACCACCCCCGAGTTTTAGCCTGTTCTATAATTTTGTGTGTAGTTGGTGAGAGGGTTTAATTATTTTTGCTATTAGGGAAGCCAAAGAAATGAGAGCAATGTCAGCAGCTCTTTTGACTTCCTCCTAATACACTCTTGATTCTTCCTAGGGATCAACGAGCAAGGGCTCTACCGAATCGTTGGAGTGAACTCCAGAGTTCAAAAGCTGTTGAGTCTATTAATGGGTGAGTATTTTGTGTTTGGGTAGGGTAGATTGGGCTGCTTTGAAGTCTCACCAGCCACAGTGCAGGCTCTTTAGGGGTCCCTAATGGTGCTGACCGTGCTCTTAGGGCCACGTGGAGGCCGGGAGGTGCCGGGCACCGCTGATGGGGTGTGAAGGTGGGGCTCGTGGAGGACGTTGCTCTCAAAGGTTTTCGGGTGCTGTCACTGGTGTCCTGCTCACGTGTGCCATGAGTTTGGGCAGCCTTCCCGAAGGCAAGCTAAAATCTTCAAGGAAATAGCTGAGTACTTTCTAATGATTTCCTCGTGCGCGTTGCACGCTGCCCGTGGCTCTTCTTTCTTTCCCCTTGGCCCTTCTGGTGTCTGTTTTAACACGGTCCTGCCCAGGCCTTTTGAGTATGCGTTTCCCTCGTGCCCGAGGCGTCGAGCCCTGTGGTTTTGGGTGCTCGGGAGGTGTTGGGGCACACCATGGCAGGGCTTGGTGGTGGCAAATTGGGGAAGAAGGGAGAGGCTGCGGTGTTTGCTCCCAGTGCCTTTGGGCTCTGAACCTGAGCACCGAAATGTGCAGGAGCAAACAGGGCTGGTGCTGGTCAGAAAACGGAGTTGTTCCTGCAGGTCTGGATGGAGCAAACCCACGCGTGGGCAGCTGCCCTCTGCCAGCGCTGCCTAACGCTTCCCTGACTCAGCAAAACCACGGGTGAAATAGGTGTAGTAATGAGAAGACAAACGCTTCTCAGTTTGTTAGCGCCCTTATGAATGTGTGTGTTACTCCTTGGGGAAAACGAGCGGCATTTGTGGTCGTCTTCCTCCTTCCATTCACTTATTATCATTCCTTTGCAGTGCAACTTTCTTTTCCTTCCCTCCCCTCATTCCTCCGTGTATTTCTCCTTGTAAAAAGTTTTAATCCGTTGCGTTTCACTTTCAACACCTTTTCTGCTCCTCCCAATGTCCCCTTCTTCTCCCACCGTTCAGATGCTCACGGAGCAAAGCCCGCAGTGGCTGTTACGGCTGTCAGCGTTAACCTCTGCAGGATTAATAATCCGGGGGTAATTAGGAAACAGAAGGGCAAGGCTCTAAATCAGAGCCTGACGCAAGGGGACCTCTCTGCACCAGCTTTGCTCTGGCATTTGGAAAGTTCGCTGCAGTCACAAGAGCTGGTGGGTGACTCTTTTATTAGCAGGAGGTTGGCACAGGCTCTGGGCCATGTGAGCGTGTCCCGCTCGTCACCCAAGCACGGCAGCTACGCCAGCGCTGCCTCATGGCACACACGTTGGGCACGGTTGCCTTACAGCATCGGTTAAATGATAAAAACAGGCTCTGACCTGCAGTGTCCTCGCGTTGTTCCCTTCGTGCCAGCGGGCGTCCTCTCGCAGCCGGAGCAGCCGCAGCTCCCGTTTGCCTCTCGCGAGGACGGTGCACGGGCTGTGGCAAAACGCGCCTGGTTTGGGAGCTCTGCGGAGCGGGGAGGGATCCAGGGCTTTGGACACCGTCCAGCATCCATCATCTCCTCCGCGGCTGCAGCCACGCAGCTGGCGACCCTGTGTCTCATAGGGCGGTGATGTCTTGCCCCTGGTTTGCCTCCGTCCCTGGCGGTGCTGGCGCTCGGGCGGCCCGGTGGATGCCAGAAGCGGGGACCCCACTTTGGGGACCTCCCGTGCTGTCACTTTGCAAACCCATATCCTCTAAATCACCGGTGATTAAACTGTCTTGGACCATCCCAGTGTTGAGGCTGTCTGGGCAGTCGGTGTCAAACAAAAATGTGGCCGTTGTCAAATCCCCGCCGGTTCTCGTCCACAGTGGCACCGCTCGTGGCGCTCGTGTTCAGATCCGAGCCTCGCAAGCGGGGCAGCCAAATTGTGCTTACAACTTCAGGTTGCCCTTATATTTAGAAATGAATGTGGGCAGCGTTACTGACTCGCGTACAGTTTAAATGGCAAAAGGATCGGGTTTCCCGCAGCGGTGGCCGGTGTCGGTGACGCTGCCGGGATGGCCTTTGGCTCGGGGTGTCTCTGCTCAGGCTTCCCAGGGCCACGCTGGGGTCAGGGCCGGCGCAGGGTTTGGGCATGGGCAGCCCAGTTTGGTTCTAACTGGGGTGAAATGGGAGGGGGTGTCCACCCCGGGGCTCATGGGTTATCCATGGCAGAGCGAGCTGCCTTCTTCTGACCTTCACCATCGCCAGGCACCGTCAAAATGAGATCAAAACCCAACAGATAACCAAACTCTCAGCAGTCAGAGCTCCCGTGGCGGGGTTTAATGTGGAAGTGTGTGTGCAGGACAGCGGTGGTACCTGCAGACCCGAAACCCGGCGCTGAGTGGAGCGGTGCAGCCTCTGCTCTGCTCTTCCTCCTCCTCCCCAAGGGGAGCCATGAGGGGGCTTCCCTGGCCCCTCGCTGCTGGGAGCAACCCGCCCTGTGGCTGGGT
>NW_010205223.1:19535-21072 GCF_000695765.1 Mesitornis unicolor | reverse complement strand
GTTTTGGGCATCTCTCCACCACCCAGGCACAAAATTTAGGGTTGGGTGCTCCCCGAGGCGGTTCCCCTTGCTGTGGAGAGATGGATGAGGAACTGAGAGCAGCTTTATCCATCCCTGGGTGGAGAAGTTCCTTAGCAGGGGGTTGCTGTGCGACCGCTGGGTCCGGCCACCTCGGGGAGTGCCCCCGGCATCGCACACGAGTGTCTTGCTTGTGGCTCTGGGGGGTCATGCCATGGCCAGCACTATTCCCAGCCCTGTGAAGCCCATCCCATCACCTGGGGTCTGCAGAACCAATGCGTGGAGATGGCCGGGGCCCCCATCCCCTCTGCTGCTGCTGCCGTTTGCCTCCAGGCCGCAAACCAACCAGCAAAAGTCGTATTTTAGGGAATGGGAATGGTTTCCTCCCACTCCTGAAGTTCCATGTAGATCCTGCCATAAAAAAGTACATTCCAGTTTCGTCTTGATTTGGATCTGGAGCGCTGCAGCTCCTTCCCTTTCCTCCAACATCTCGGACGATGCTGGAAGCGATGGCCCCCGTTGGTCCCATAACCCCGAGAGCTGGGAAGCGTCGTCCTGGGGCGTTTGCGACCGCGCAGACGGAGCGAACGGGGACGGGGGCGATGCTGCAGCACTGGGGGTGAGCAATGCGCTTTCTGCGGCCTCTGCTGGCATGAAAAGCTTGGGGAAGTTCATTTTCCACTCCCTTTCCCCTGCCCCTTTCTCTTCAGCCTTTCCCGGAGCCGTCAGATCGGGAACGGGCGGCACCGAGCGCGTAGAGGGTTCATGCAGAATTTGGTGCCCGGGTGCTGTGTTGAGGGTTGATGCAGAATTTGGCCCCCGGGTGCTGTTGCGGCCCCGTCTCCCGTTTGCGTGTGGAAACGCGTCCTTGTGCGGAGAGGGCTTGGCCGCGGGGCCGCCCCTCGCCGCGACGCAGAAGGTCAAGGGGAGCCGATTATCGGCGCTGAGCCTTTTCATGAGCCGACGGGGAGTTTCACCCAGCGTGCCGTGAATCACACCTGTGAACTCCCGCTCAATGAGGTCTTGAGTTGTTTGTTCAACTTCGGTGAAGGCCTTACCGTTAAAAAGGGGGTTTTTAAAGTATTTTTTGTTGTTTTATTTAATTAATTTTTAATTTTACTATTCCAAGCTGATCTCTAACCTATTAAACCTGCCTCCTTAAGAAGACAGCGCAGTGGGAAGTTGCCTCGGCATTGCCGAGGAAGGAAGGTGCTCGTTTGTGTGGCTGCTGTCAGACACCCGTGATCTTGGTGTGAATACATTTCTTAAACTCTCACTTTTTCCGGTGCTCCTCTTGATGTGTTTTGTTCTTTTTTTTTTTTTAAATTAAAATAAACCCTTTGCCCTCAGGGAAAGCCGAACTCTTACCCAGGGCCTTCTTTTAATTAGTTTTGAAATCACACTCTGCTCGCCTATAGCTTTAAGAATCACAGGCGCGTTAGAGGTGTCGGGGAGAAGGCGAACACCCCCCGAGCCGAATCCGCGGGACCAGATGGCGTGGGCAGCTGTACCTGGATCC
>NW_010205223.1:16001-19459 GCF_000695765.1 Mesitornis unicolor | reverse complement strand
CCCCCCCCTCCGCCAACAAGTAGGTCCCCAGCCTCTTGGCTGCTGGGGGGTAATCTGGGGATGGACAGTGGCCAGCAGGAGCAGGGCAGGGATCATCCCCTGTGCTGGGCACTGGTGGGGCCGCCCCTCAAATCCTGGGGTCAGGTTTGGGACCCAAAAAGGACGTGGAAGGGCTGAAGCGTGGGCAGAGAAGGGGAAGGGAGCTGGGGAAGGGTCTGGAGCAGCCGAATGCTGGGGAGCAATGAGGGAGCTGGGGGTTCAACTGGAGACGAGGAGCTGAGGGGAGACCTCATTGCCTTCTTGAAAAATGCAAATATTGGCGTGCTATCGATGTTATTCCCAGCACAAATCCAAAGTCTCACCAGCTTTGAGCTGCTCTCACTGACGTTGGTTCGGCCCAGACTCATGGCTGGGTTTTCTGGGCTCTCTGTGCCGTGCTCGTGCCCTGCGCTGTCACCGCTGTCACCCCCAGGCTGCTGTCCCTGTGTCCCATCACACTCTGGGTCCTGCTGCTGCTCTCGCTGCTCGTGGTTGATGTTTCTCTGTTCCTTCTCTCATCCCGTGCGAGTGAGCGTGGCCCTTCCCCTGTGTCAGACTCTGCCCCCCTGCCCTCAGTGGGGATCGGCTCCTGGTCACGGGGCACATAAATCAAATGAAATGGGACGAGGTGGTTCTCCCACACCACTGAGCTGAGCTGCTGTGAGCTGGGGTTACCTTCGCTTTGGTTCACTTGTTTCTCTTTTCCTCAGATCCCAAAACAGCCACGGAAACAGAAACCGAGATCTGTGCCGAGTGGGAGATAAAAACCATCACCAGTGCTCTGAAAACCTACCTGAGGTAAGGGGGGAGAGCCTCGTCTGTCCTGGGGCTTCGGCACAGATTTGGGGGCTGTTGCAGATCCTTAGCAGCAGCATTTTAATAGAAACAAGGAAGAAATTCTCTTGGAGAATTCATTCTGGCCTTTCCCCGCACCCTCCAGCGTGTTTGAGTGGGACTTGGGGAACACGGTCGGCTCTCTGATAGATCATCTGTCGTACAAACAGCTCATTCTTGGGTTCTCTGCCTTGATTTAAGCTTTTCCTTGAGCTTTTTGTGATGGGCTTCCACCTAAGGAGCATCTCGTTACCCACAGCGTGCTCCTTCCTGTCGCGACTGCGGCGTCTCGCTCGCTGGTGCTGCTCTGAATGCTGGGTTTGGTCTGAGAGAGCACTCGAGAGAGGCTGGATCCAATTAGCGTGATGATTGTAATTGGCTTGGTGGATCTTGGCCTAGAAAATCACCAAACACGACATGATATTGCATCTTTGGCCACCTTTGCTCCAGAGTTTGCTCTGTTTGCAGAACAATGAAGACAGCACCGAGATGTCCTGTGAAGGGATGTGGAAATGGGAGGGGAACATGGGGAATTCAATGGGAACGGTGGCCGTTAAAGTTTTATCACCGGGCTTGTTTCCCTTTTTAATTTATTTTTAAACTTGCTGGGAAATCTCGGGCTCACCGAAGTAACTCTGCGCTACTGAAGGAGTGCAGAAATTAAAAATGGATTCAGTGTGGGGCAGAGAAGGATAAATCGAAGGTAATTCAATAGAGCTTATTCCTTCTGATAGGGGAATTACTTAGAGTTGCCGTTGCTTAATTTGAAAGCTGGAGCTGAATTTCTGGTGAGGGCAAGGCTTGCTTTCTGTGGACCGTGCTCCTCAGATGTGCGCCTTGCTGTTTTATCTCCCAGGATGCTGCCGGGGCCGCTCATGATGTACCAGTTTCAAAGGAGCTTCATCAAAGCAGCCAGTGAGTTTGTTGATGTTTACGGCCCCGCTCTGACAGAAAAGTGCCTGATTTGCAAGTGACTGAGCGTACCCCCTGCCCTGCTGCGTCCCCACCGGCCTCTGCCTTCTCGAGTCCCGGAAAATAGAATAAGAATTGGGAGACCAGGCCGTGGTGGGGTTTGGGACTTCAGCAGATGAAAGGGAAGCAGTAGGGGATGGTGCCATGGAGGATTTCAGCAGCGTGCTGGGGCGTGGGGCGGGGAAGGGAGCGGGAGCCTTGGGTCCCTGGGATGTCTGTGGGTGTTAACGTTCAGGCCAGAGAACAGGAGATAAATCCCTTTTGATTTCCAACGCAGAGCTGGAGAACCAGGAGTCGAGGGTGTCCGAGATCCACAGCCTCGTCCACCGGCTCCCGGAGAAGAACAGGCAGATGCTGCACTTGCTGATGAACCACCTGGCCAAGTACGTTGGCGGCTGCTGTGCTTTGCTCTCCTCTTCCCACTTCCTCTGAGACTCAACAGCGGCAGCAAAGTTTCCTTGTGTCTTGAGTTGAGCTTTCCTTGAGTCACCTCTGGTGACTGGAAACGCCTGCGGGAGTGAACCGGGGGCTGCAGGCGGAGCGGTGCGGGTGGGAGGGGGCCGTTCCCGCTGCCCCCCATCCCCTCCCCATGGGGCAGGAGCGGAGGGGCAGCTCAGATCAAGCCTGGTATTACAGCTCTAACAGCCATTCCTTTGCTACAGGAGCAGACCACTCTGGGGGGTATTTTCTGCCTTTATGCAGCTGATTAATGAGTACCCGTGGGTCACCTTGAAACTTTGCGAGGGCGCCGGAATGGAAGATATTTTTCTTTAGTTCTCGGTGATAGGGCTGACCGATAATTTCCCTCCGCCTTCCTGCTCGGGCAGGTTGCCATGGGAACCCTTGATTGGTGGTGTAAAAGTGAAAGCATCATCAGGTGTTTGTGCCAGGCTCAAGGCTGCGGGGTCGCGGCTGCCCTCGCTCTGTGGGATTGGGCAGCGCTCGGGAACCCGGGGAGCGAGCGAATCGGCACCAACCTCCAGGAAAAGGTCTGGGAGGAGCTGGAGTTATCTCATGAAGAGTAAAAATAACAAATTATACTTGAAACAGGCTTAGAAGTGACTCCAGATGCTGTCTTGTGGCACGGGTTTGTGTCTGTTCTGTGCACTCCCTGGCAAGGCTGCTAAAAACCACAGCTCTGGTTGAGATCCCGGTTTCCAAACCTCCTGCATTTCCAGGCCGGGTGGTCCCAGGTACCCCCAGCAGCCAAATCTGTGCGAGGAATCTCAGAGCAGCTTCAGAAATGTAATTTGGAGGAAAACCTGGTGGTGTTGGGGTGAGAGACGCGGAGGGGGTGGCAGATAACACAGTGGGCCCCGCGCTGCTTTGGTAGAGAAGGAACTAAAGCAACCCCCAAACAAACAATGAGGGAAGTGCTGCGTTAGGAAGAGAAACAGCTCCCAGTGGTGTTTAATGGGAAAAAAGAGAATTATCTCAGAGAAAGGCAGGAAGCCGAGGAGTGAGACCCTGCCCCACTGAGCCCCCTGCCCTGCAGGAGCGTTCCCGGGGCTGGGGCTGTTCTGGGGGGCTGCAGGGGCTCCCCATGGCCCTCCCGGCCCCAGGGGCTGTTCTGGGGGGCTGTGGGGGCTCCCCATGGCCCTCTCCGCCCCCGG
>NW_010205223.1:0-15834 GCF_000695765.1 Mesitornis unicolor | reverse complement strand
CTCGCGTGCGCAGGGGCTGTTCTGGGGGGCTGTAGGGGGCTCCCCATGGCCCTCCCGGCCCCAGGGCTCTTCTAAACAAACCGGTTGATAAAAGCCAGATGAAAGGAGATAAAGCTTCAGATCTGCCCATGGTTGGAGGGAGGGGAGTGGGACACAGAGGGTGGGCTCTGCCCCCCCGGGTGATGTGCGTGGGGGTGCTCTGGGGTGGGACTGGGGGGTTTTGGGTGTCCCCAGCGAAGCCAAAGGGCCCTGTGCTTCCCGCAGGGGATTGCCGCATCTGCTCCTGCGTTTTTGGTGGGTTTTTTTTTTATTTAAAATAACGTCTGAGTAATCGAGATTTGCGTTTTTATCAGATGAGCTCCAAGCTGTTTCTCACAGGGTTACTGCGGGGATCTCCCGTGCTAAAAGCAGATCTGTGTGGGTCAGGCACACAGAGTCTGTCCCACCTTTCTTGCTTCTCCTGTTTTTTGGTTTGGTTTCTGGTTTGCTGTCGCTTACGGGAACGCGGGGCTGCTCCTGTGGCGTGGGTTTGCCGTTAATAACGGTAATAAAACTGCCCTAACACAGCTGATACCCTAAGAAATAGCCAGTGAAGGGGATTTCTGCCTCTTGGCACTGCCTCCTGTCCCGTGTTGCGGTGCCTGGGTGGTTCTGTGCTGTGAAACGGAGCGAGAGCGATCCCTGTCCGTGCTCCCTCACTGGGAACGTGATGCTGCAGATTTCCTCCTCCGCTCTGCAGACCCCCCTGCCAGCAAAACTCCCCATTACCGTGTCATTCTGTGACCCACGAGTAGGTGCAGCCTTGAATGTTCCTTCCTGGGACGTGGTCACGCTGTCAGGATCCCTGTGATAAACCCAGCTGTGATTTACTGCTCCCACAAGAGGGGTGACCTCGTTGGGGAGACGTCTTAATGAGGGGATCTCTCTGGTGTGATGTCTTAATGAGGGGATCTCTTTGGGGTGATGCTTTAATGAGGGGATTTCTTTGGGGTGATGTTTTAATGAGGGGATCTCTTTGGGGTGATGTTTTAATGAGGGGATCTCCTTGCTGTGATGCTTTAATGAGGGGATCTCTTTGGTGTGATGTTTTAATGAGGGGATCTCTTTGGGGTGATGCTTTAATGAGGGGATCTCTCTGGTGTGATGTTTTAATGAGGGGATCTCCTTGGTTTGATGTTTCAGTGAGGGGATCTCCTTGCTGTGATGTTTTAATGAGGGGATTTCTTTGGGGTGATGCTTTAATGAGGGGATCTCTCAGTTGTGGTGTTTTAATAAGGGGATCTCTGTATTCTGGGATGTTTTCCCCACTGTTCCTGGCTGGGAAAGGAGGCAAACAGCACTTCCACAGCCCATCACCTAGCAACACGCTGCTGCTCACACGCTTCCCAGTTGTTTTGCTGCAGATCTCTCCCTTCGGCCCAGCACCTCTCTCCACGAATGGCTACGCCGGAGTTTCAGGTGCTTTTCTACCAACAGAACGTGCCAGCTCCAATTAAACCCATTTACTTTCTCCCTACCAAATAAGTTAAAGCAGCTCAAAGCGACGCGGGGGCACACGGCGCTGCAGAGAATGGCCACTTTTGTTAGCGGGCCTGCCGTATCATCCCTTTTTCTTCTTTTATTACGTGCTTTCTCACCGAGGAGTAAAAGCTTTGGAGGTGCAGAGCAGGATTTCACTCCATGCATCGCTTTTTGTGCATCGCTTTGTGCATCCCCCATCCCGAGAAAGGAGCAGGGCCGCCCCTGCCTGCGCATCCTCTCCTGGGATAAGGTCAGAGCCCCTCAGGAGGCTGCAGGAGCCGTGTGTGTACGTGTAGTTAGCAGAATTAATTATCTCCAATCGCTCGCAGCTGCGGCCTGGCCGGCGGTGACTCTTCCCCTTTGTTTTTGCTGCGGTGGTGTTTTCTAGTTTACGTGTTTCAACCAACGTGACGGTGATCGCTATCTCTAGCACAAGTTGTTTTCCACTTAGCAGCGCCCTGGCTTTTCCATGGGCTCTGCAGAGCGGCTGCTATCGACCGTGGGGCCCCCAAATCCAGCAATCCCCCCCCCACCTCGGCAGGACAGGGGTGCAGGGCGTTTCGGAGGGCTCGCTGCCGAACCCAGGGATTGCTGCCTCCAGGTCTTCTGCCTGAAAGTACAACACGGTGCCTGTTTGCCTTGCGTGGAGCCGGTCCCGTCCTTGGCAGCCCCGGCCCGTGGGGTCCCATCAGCGGCGCTGGCCATGGGGCGCTGTGCACCCGCCGGTTTTGGGAGCCCCGTGGAGGCGCCTGGGCGAGATACGGGGCGGCCGCTTACCCCAGAAACGCGCTTTTCCTCGCGTTGCTTCCCCCGTTTCCCCCCGAAGGTGCAGGCGGCGCGGAGGCTGACGCCTCTTGGCACGGCAGTTCTGATTTCATCCCCGTGGCAGCTGTTTGCGCTGCTGTCTGGTAACTATTCATTTGCTTGATTTATGTATTACTTCCAGTAAGTCATTCTTGTCCAGGACGTTCTGGAAATTTCCACTAGCCGCTCAGGCCCCAGGATGCGCTGCTCTCGTCTGCTCCTCGCCCGATTCGGCTGCCAAAAGAAAGCGGCGAGCGAGCTCCGTGACCTGGCGTGGCCAGGCAGCGATCCTCCCCAAAACACTGCTTTTCTTGCCTGGTTTTGATCCCCGTGGATCGTGGCACCGCTGGGAGAATCCCTGGGAGTTTGAGAGCCCCAAAGGGTCTGCGTGCTCCCATGGGTGCCAAAAGGCACCGGCACCCAAGGGTGCCTCCCCGTAGGCTCGCTCTGCCTTGGAGCTGGATCCTCCTGGCTCTCGCTGTGCATTTTTCCCCTTATTTCCCCCCTTATTTTCCTTAATTTTCCCCCTAGTTTCCCTTATTTTTCCCCTTATTTTCCTTATTTTTTCCCTTATTTCCCCCCTTATTTCCCCCCTTATTTCCCCCCTTATTTCCCCCCTTATTTTCCCCTTATTTTCCCCTTATTTTTCCCCTTATTTTTCCCCTTATTTTTCCCTTATTTTTCCCTTATTTTCCCTTATTTCCCCCTTATTTTACCCTCATTTTCCCCTTATTTTTTCCCTTATTTTACCCTTATTCCCTTATTTCCCCCCTTATTTCCCTTATTTTTCCCCTTATTCCCTTATTTTTCCCCCTTGTTTTCCTTATTTTTCCCCTTATTTTCCTTAAGTTTTCCCTTATTTCCCTTATTTCCCCTTATTTTCCCCCTTATTTTCCCCCGTTGTTTTCCTTATTTTTCTTCCCTTATTTTCCTTCTTTTTTCCCCTTGTTTTCCTTCTTTTTTCCCCTTATTTTCCTTCCTTTTTCCCTTTTCCTCCTGTTTTGTGGATCTGTTTTGTATCTTGGTTTGGAGCATCCAGTGGTGGGAGCTGGGGAGCGCTGTGCTTCTGTCCTGTGCTGCACCCGGTGCCACCGGGCACCCCCAGAGCCGCTGCGTTGAGGTGTCCCCAGTCCCATCTGACCCACGGCACTGGGAGGGGATGTCCCGCGGTGGTTTTGAAAACTCAGCTCTACGCACATCATCCTCTTCCCAATGGGAGCTGAGCCCGCTCGGATCAATAGAAACCCCCTCTGTGTTAGTGCTTGGCCACTATTCCCAGTTGATTTTGCTGTCCCCCCATGGGAAAAGCCATTGGAGCCAGCTGCACGTTCTGCCCTAACATCTCCCTTCTTTTTGTAGGGTTTCTGCATTGGGCTCCTGCTGATGATTTTACCTCTAACGTGGTTTGCTCGGGGTCAGCTCTTCCAAGCGGGGAGCTCTGCGGGGAGGACGGTGCCTGCCCCGTGCCTTTGCTGCCCCCGAAATCCTGCATGGACCTCCCTGGCCATCACTTAGATGCTCTTGTTCTGTTTGCAAATGGCCTGCATGTGGCTTTTTTCTGCTCCCACAAAATAATCCTCTGGATATTGGTAACGTGCAGGGAGAGCAGCTCCTTCCTCCCGCTCCGGTTTGGCGTGCGTTACCCCCGGTACACGGCAGCAGCACCGTCCCGAGCTGCGTTTGCAGTCAGCAGCGGGGCTAACGATGGCGCTGTCAACACGTCCCCATGTTTTCCTGTGGTTTTCTCGGCTCAGGACCTGCGGGAAGGGAGGTCCTTTCTGACCCCTGAAGCCCTTCTGCGGGAGGCAGCCCCTGCTCGAGGAGCCTCACTGAACTGCAGGATCATTAAGGTTGGAAAAGCCCTCTAAGATCATCAAATCGACCCATCAACCCACCCCCACCATGGCCACCAAACCACGTCCCCAAGTGCCACATCCACACGGTTTTGAACCCCTGCGGGGATGGGGCTCCACCACTGCCTTGGGCAGCTCAACGCTTTGGGCCCCTGCTGCGCTCCTCTCATCCCTCCCTCGTGTGCTTTACCTGGGGAGCGGGGATGCTCTCAACCAGTGCAGGTTTAGGAGGTACTGGGAGGTTCACAGTGTTACTGGTGGTTCACAGTGCTACTGGGGGGTGCACAGTGCTACTGGGAGGTGCACAGTGTTACTGGGGGTTCACAGTGCTATTGGGGGTTCACAGTGTTACTGGGAGGTGCACAGTGTTACTGGGGGTTCACAGTGCTATTGGGGGTTCACAGTGTTACTGGGAGGTGCACAGTGTTACTGGGGGTTCACAGTGCTATTGGGGGTTCACAGTGTTACTGGGAGGTGCACAGTGTTACTGGGGGTTCACAGTGCTATTGGGGGTTCACAGTGTTACTGGGAGGTGCACAGTGTTACTGGGGGTTCACAGTGCTATTGGGGGTTCACAGTGTTACTGGGAGGTGCACAGTGTTACTGGGGGTTCACAGTGCTATTGGGGGTTCACAGTGTTACTGGGAGGTGCACAGTGTTACTGGGGGTTCACAGTGCTATTGGGGGTTCACAGTGTTACTGGGAGGTGCACAGTGTTACTGGGGGTTCACAGTGCTATTGGGGGTTCACAGTGTTACTGGGAGGTGCACAGTGTTACTGGGGGTTCACAGTGCTATTGGGGGTTCACAGTGTTACTGGGAGGTGCACAGTGTTACTGGGGGTTCCCCGGGCTATTTGGGTTACTGGGAGGTGCACAGTGTTACTGGGGGTTCACAGTGCTATTGGGGGTTCACAGTGTTACTGGGGGACACGGTGCTGCTGGGGCTGTGTGTGTCCCAGGGATGCTGGGTGCACCGTACAAAGCACAAAGCTGTGTGCGTGCCCTCCCCCTCGCCAGCTCTGGCTCCCTCTTTCTCTGCCGGTTTTGTTTTTAATACGAGATTCTGCAGAATTTAGGAAAAAAAAAAAAGCCATTAAAAAACCCGTAGGTGTTAGCTGTGTTTTTTGGGCTTGGCTTCCTGTAATGTGTGAATTAGCAAAAGGTTTTGTTCTGCTTCTGCAAATGAACTTTTCACCTCCTAGGCCTGGATTGGCCGTAGATTTGCTGTTTGCATTTGCTGGTAGCTTTTTCTTCAAAAAGCCCTTTTATTTTGTGAAAGCTGCCCCATTTTCGGCTGGAGACGAATGCACTTGGGAGGCTGCAGCAGCTCTTATCAGCTTCTTCGCAGCTCTGTATCTTGATCGCACCTAAGAGTCATCTCTCCAGATATGATAACTGGTGTCTTAAATTAGGCTGAAGCTTGCGTTGGACCTGGCATTTGGTAGCACCTCGAGCACGGGGTTTGCTGGGGAGTTGCTGTGGCCAAACGGCATCGCCAGCACCGGGCCCTCTGCGTTCCCCTGCCGTGAATTCCTCAACGTGGTGGAAACACGTCGTTACCTGGGTTCTTTTTAATTGCTTATCGCGGCGAAACCGAAACTGTGAGCAGAATCAGATTGAATCTAGGGTGAGCGAAAGATTTCCAATAAGAGCTGGCGGCGCCTCCTCCGTCCCCGCAGACGGAGTGGGATGGAGGTGTTTTGGGGAGGGCTGCTCTCGGTTGCTCCTTACGCCCAGCGCTGAACCAAGTGCAGCTTCGTGGAGCATCGTGGGGTGTGCGGGTTGGCCCCGCGTGTGTGGTGGGGGCACCAAATGTGGGGTTTTTGCAATCGTTGGGCAAGGCCTTGTTTCACAGGTAAAGATGGGACGAGCATTTCACCTGCTGGGGTTACCCGTGATTTAATTTACTCTGTAAAGCTGGTTATTCCTGTATTCCCTTTCCTTTCATGCAAACGGTTTTTATCAAGAGTTCAGTGTTTTGGAAGGAAGCGCGCTGACCTTGCGGTTGTGAAGCAAACGTGCTCCAAAATACCCCCGAACCTCCCATGCTGCCGAGCTTTCAGTGCATTTCTTGCTAACGCATACACGGCCTTCCAGGCTTTTATTGCTCTGCTGGCTGCCTGGGTTTTCTCACAGAAATAATTGGGGATTTCTGTTTGCAGAGGAACTGGGGACGCTGGGAGCGGTGGTGGCCGAGCATGGGGCTGCAGGGGATGGCCATAGCCCCACCACAGCACGAGCGCTAATGGGTTAAATAACTGTTAATTTGCTGAAGAGGAGAGGTGTAACTGAGTGCAGCGGTGACATTTGATCATCAGCTCATGGCTGCGCTGTGGGCATCAGTGGAAACGCGTCAGGGCTGTGCCACTCATGTTGGGGTCCCCAACCAGTGCCCCCCGAGACCTCCCGTGGCTCTCCGCTTGCCCAAGGGCAGAGGGTGGCTTTGGGAAGCCGCATGAGGAGCATTGCAGCACCATCCGCGTTTCCCATGCGGGTCGCAGCACGCACGGCATTGGCACCATGAGGCTCGCCCACACCGAGCCGCAGTTCGGCCTCTGCGCCTGCTCCGTGCGGTACGAGCGCGTTTCCCTTTAGTTGGGTTTTTTCCCTGGGAGCCAACCCCAGCACCCAGCCTGGTTCACAGGGGAATAAAGTGAGTCCCGTCGGAGCAAGTCAAACCATGCAGGGGCAGCACGGCCACTCACCAAAACCCCTTCATCCTCCACGTCCAGTGGCTTTCAGGAAGGTTCTCCTTGTCTTTGCCAGGAGGTTTTGCATCTCCCTGGTGGTCTGTCGTGTGGGGTTGGGCTGGCGGTTGGACTTGATCATCCTGGAGGTCTCTTCCATCCCTAACATCTCCGCAAATTTCCATTTCCAGTCCCCTCTGTTTCTGATATCGCAAGAGAGGAGCCTTGATTTTTAAAACACCTCCTTTTACCGACTCGGAATATCTTCATCATTATTGGTACTAGTCTTGTTTTAACCCTTTCCTTCAAGCTTGCTGTTGACAAAGCTCGGTGCTGGGCTCCTGTTCGTGGGCGCTGTGGCTCCTGGCCCCGCTCTCCACCCGCACGCTCGTCAGCTGCGGCCCAATTGAGCGCAGCAATGCACGGGGACGGCTCGAGTGCACCCAGGACCATTTCCCAGAACTCGTTAGGTTTTACCCGATAAACACCACCAATTGTGTGCGCCCACTCGCTCCAGATTAACCAGGGGGCACTGCGGGGTCGCTCCCATCCATAGGTGCCTCTCGTCCCGTGTGCTGTCTGCATTCCCGGTGCTTTTTGTCTTCCATTCATGCCCAGACTTGTTGAATTTCTACTTCCTAAGTAATTTTAGAGCTTGCTAAGCCTCCGCGCGTTGACTTTTCACGTTAAATAGAAGCTGTAACGGTGGTGGCAGACAGAAAACACCGCCCTACCTGTCGCGATGCGAATTAGCTGCGCTATTTTCCACCCCGTAAGGTCCTGGCAGGGCAGCCAGAACAAGCACTTTGTTTTCCGAGCTTTGTCCCAGGCCTGGAAATAGAAACACTCCAGACTTTGCCTTTTGTTCCCTGGCAGATGTTTGTTTTTCGCAGAGATTTTTTTTCTCTGAATCAGGCAAGATACTTGAGCCGCTCACAGCGCTCTTTGGCTCAGGCTTGTGTATGTGTGTGTTATATATCGGTGGAGGCAGCGGCACGCACCGGCTGGGTCGTGTCCGTCGGTATTAAATAACAGCACCGATGCCCCTTCACAGCCCCGAGATCTCGCTTTGTGTCACCCTCAGCTCCGCTCCCTGCAGGTCGCCGGAGAAGCAAATGAGTTCTTTAATTGGCTTGCCATGAGGATGAATGGGAGCTGTTGACTGAAGGGACCGCGATCGTTAACGTCTGTGAAATGAAAGAGGGCCGGGGCAGCGCTCCCCAGCCCCAGCGCCCCCGGCTCCGCTGCGTCTCTGCTCCTTCGCCCGGTGCTGACTGCAAACCAGCGCAACGCCGAAATATTTACTGCTCCTCTGCGCCCAAGCTCGACTACCAATTACTCTGTATTAAATTATGGCTGGCCGGGCCGGTGGTTGTACGGTATCCAAGCAACCCGGGCGTAATCTGATTTAACGCACAAGGAGGATTTACGCCGCTCCCGTTCCCCTTCGGTTTTCGGAAGGGGAATGCAAAGCGAGCGGGCGCCCACAGCCGTGGCTGGGCTCTGCTCGTTGGGGATGCGTTGCAGGTATTTACACCTGGGGAGGTTTTCTTCCCCAAAGGGTTCTCAGCACTGGCAGGGGCTGCCCAGGGCAGTGAGGGAGTCCCCATCCCTGCAGGGGTTTGAAACCGTGTGGATGTGGCACCTGGGGACGTGATTTGGTGGCCATGGGTCAATCAGTGTTGGTTGAAATCGGGCACTGGCTCCTGCTGCGGGTGTTGCATCCTCAAATCTGTGGCTTTAGGAAAGCACCTATGGGGTTGGGCATTGGGCCGTCCTCTCTCAATTCACCATTATCATTTTTCAGCACATTAGGAGGATGTTTGTGGACTGGTTTGCTTTTGCTTATATGGATGGCGTCATTTTGGGGGCTAAATCTGATGTTCATCTTATAAACGTTGTTATTTCTGTCTGTGCTTTACTGGCTCATTACAGGGTGGCAATAAGTAAAGAAAACCCAAAATTTTTTGGGTACCTAATTACTCCTTTGGGGACTTGGGTGAAACTCCTGTGGTTTAGTACCACAAGACTCCAAATTGTGGTACTTTACTCCAAGTTCTTTACTGAGAGGGTCGTCAGAAGCTGGCACAGGCTGCCCAGGGAGGTGGTGGAGTCACCATCCCTGGATGTGTTTAAAGAGCGGGTAGACGAGGTACTTAGGGATATGGTTTAGGGGGTAGACAGGAACGGTTGGACGTGATGATCTCAGAGGGCTTTTCCAACCGAGCGATTCTGTGATTCTGTGAAATTACAATAAGCACGAGAATTAACTTTACAGATCGGCACCCATCAACCTTGTGATTATGCGGTTTTGCAACGCTTCCTGGGCATTCTGTGCCCCTTTTCCTAAATCTGGTCATCCTTTAATGCCCCTCTATACGGCCGTTAGTGCAACGCCTGATTTTCGATGTTCTGGAAAGTATAAAGGCTTATCGCGGGCAAGTTATCGTCTACACCAACATCGGTGCAGCTGCTTTTGGAGCAGGGTAACTTACAGTGAATCATCACGCAGATAATCACAGCATCCTATGATTTTGTGTGTAACGGGGGTGGGGTGTGCAGCATGCGAAAGGTGAAGCGCCAGTGATGGGTGCTTGGGTCTGGGTGCTCAGCCCCAGCCGGGAACCCATGAGCGGCTCAGCCTGCAATAATTAACAGGAGAGCACAGCTGCCTGGCCCTAATGAGCCAATTGATTAGAGCGACGTGTTACATGGTGAGGGTAATGAGAAACGGAGGGAGCTCGTTTTCTCAGGCTTAGATCAATTCAGTTGGTTATTTTATACATGAGCGTTGTTTCACCAACCGCAGCAGATCTTTACAGCTATTGTTTTATTAGGAATTTTCCAAACTATTCGAGTTGTAGGTACTTGGGTTTTTTTCTCCCCAAAATCCAAATAGGAGCACGGGAACGTGTGTCTGAACTGCGGATGACAATGTCGTTCGTAGATGTCTCGACAAGGAGGTGGGTTGGGGTGGGAGAAAGGGTTTGGATCCCTATGGAAGTAGAGATTTTTCCTCTAAATAAGCAGGTTTTTTCCTAAGCAAGAATTCATTTCCTATTGGACTTCCTCTGCCTTCCTCTCCGCTCCGTGAGGTTGTCACCCCTGAAAAAACACTGAAGAGTCAAGTGAGATTTGGGTGAAAAAGGATGGAAAGCATCTTTCCTGTGACCCTGCTCTGGCAGAGCTTGGTCTGGGTGATCTCCAGAGCTCCCTTCCCACCCCAAACATTTTCTCTTAAGCCAGCCCTAGCTTAGGCTGCGCTGAATTGAGCTGAGCGTGCACAGGAATGAGCACTGTGACAGGAGTGAAGCTCATGGCAGTCATTTCTGGGGACAAGCCAGCAAGATCTCGGCCTCACGTTGTGGCAGCCTACTGCGTTTGTCCAGGGAAAACGGGAGAGGAAGAGGAAAGGGAAAGGCACTTACACCCCTCTGAGGCTGAGATCGTGTGATCGCACTGCCTGGGGTTGTCGGGTTTCCTGGTTGAAGAGGTCAGGAGAAAACCACAGGAAAGCGTCGCCGCGATGGGGCTGTGGGGCTTCCACCGCAGGTCCCCGCTGCGTCACCTGTACGTGTGCTGGTGTGTGACAGCCAGAGCCCGCGATACCCGGAGAGCTCGGTCTGTGCCTCATGGGGATCCATTGGGAAAGGGCAGTGTCAGGAGGAAGGAGCCAGGCTCTGCTCTGGGATGGGCAATGCCAGGACAAGGGGCAATGGTCCCAAGCTGGAGCACAGGAGGTTCAAGCTGAAGATGAGGCCTAACTCTGTCAGTGTGAGGGTTCTGGAGCATGGCCCAGGCTGCCCAGAGAGGTTGTGGAGTCTCCTTGTGTGGAGACACCCAAAGCCCTGGCCGTGTTCCTGTGTGACTGCTCTGGTGATCCTGCTGTGGCAGGGGTTGCACTGGGGGAGCTTTCCAGGTCCCTTCCAACTTCTCACATTCTGGGATTCAACCACACGTTGCCATGGACCATCCCAGCACCCGGACACAGAGGGAGACCCTCCAGGTTGCATCCCCCATCGTGTGACAACTGGAGCTCATGGTACCCAGAGAGCTTGGTCCATCCCTCAACTCGATGTTTCCATGGACCATCCCAGCACCTGGACACTCCAGGGCTGAGGATGTGCCCCGTTAGGGCTGATGATGCTTTGCACTGCTCAGACCAGGGCCCAGACTGCAGCTGGTCCAAAGTAACCCCCCCAAAACACACATCAGTGTCTGTGTCGGTGGATTCCTCCCTGGGGTGGAGAGGGACGCGTGTGAGGGTCCGGGGTGAAGCCCCATCTTCCCCTTGCCCCCTGTCTGGTTGTGCTGGATGGGGCTGACCTCTGGTGCAGGCGGAACTGAAACGGGTGAGAAGGAGCTGGATTTTGGAACAAATGAGGTCACTTGTTCGGTTGGACAGCAGCGTGTGTCCGAGGTCCAGCAAGTTGTTTTCAGAAGGGTTTTCAGCATTAATGATTCAAGATGTTTTCCTGGGAGTGGTTTGCAATGTGAGACTCGGTGGCCGGCGCAGTGCCGGGGTTTGCAGGGATGAGTCAATCTCGTAACACAACAGTTAAATCTGTACTTTTCCACATGGCTGGGCCTTCAAGGAGCAGTGAAAAAATGCAAAGAGCATCGGGAGCTTGGTGCCAGCCATCAGGGAGGGGAGATTTCCATGCGGATTGGTTCCAGCACCTGCTTTTTCTTGATTTTTTGCCTTCATTTTTTGTTTCTTTTCCAGGGTCGCAAATAACCACAAGCAGAACCTGATGACCGTTGCTAATCTGGGTGTGGTGTTTGGGCCGACGCTGCTGCGACCTCAGGAGGAAACCGTCGCTGCCATTATGGACATCAAATTTCAGAACATCGTGATTGAGATTCTGATAGAAAACCATGAGAAGGTAACGGCCTCCCTTGCTTCCTTCGGCGCCGTTAATGGGTGACAACCAATTTGGCTGTCGTTACGAATTGTGGCCCTCTTTCCTGGGCGTTCCCACTGGCGATGGGTGCGACTCGGGACGTGGCGTAGAGGCTCCGAAGCTGGCAGATTTTGGGCTGGTGTTGTGTAACCAGCACTGCTGGTAACCAGCTTTTTTATGGGCATTTCCAACAACATTGATGTGCTAAATGATGATGTATTTGGGTTTTTTGGCCATGGGGATGTTCTTGTGTGTCAGTGAAGCAGGGTCATCTCGGTGGCCCTCCCTCCCGGCCCCGTGGGGGTGGCTGCAGGCAAACAGCACCGTGAAGAAATGCCATTCTCTTCTAAATTCAGACAGTTTCCTGTTCACACTCTTGGTTTTGGTTGGAAAGAAGTAACTAATTAGGATTAGTTTAGCATTTAGGCAGAGGCAAGCGTGCCCCTGAGCAGGGTTTTCCTCACGGACATCTTGAAGATGCTTTGTGCAGGTTCCCCAGGCACTTCTGCTGCAAAGGGGCATGGAAAGCGCGGGCAGTGGGGATGGGGAGACAGTGCCCGTGGCTCACGTGAAAACATTTCCTGCGTGGGCGTGGGAAGGCTGTGGTGATTATTTGGGGTGGAGGAGCTGTTTTCTTCTCCATTGTAATGTAGTGGTAGTGGTGGCTTCGTGCTGAGTTGCTGTGCTGAGGGCACCAACTCCATCGGCTGGCGTCCGGGGGGGAGTCCATGAGGGATTTGTGCAGTGATGGTGGTGGCTGGGCTGCAGGGCTTTGCTCAGCCAAATCCCAGCTCCTGCCCCTGTGGTTTCCCTTTCTTAGGAGTCATTTACAGCACCAGCAGAAGGGTGACTGTACCTTGGATACGAACCTTCATCACCAGTTAACGCTGCAGGGGGACAAACCTGCTGCACCGTGTCCCTGTGCCCGGGGACCTCGGGGGCAGCTGGGGCTGAAGCTGTGGGGTGCTGAGATGCTCTTGGGGATATCAGGGGCCTCATAGGGCTTGGGGAGCTCATAGGGCTTGGAGGTCTCATAAAGTTTGGGGAGTTCATAGGGCTTGGGGATCTCATAGTGCTCACAGGGCTTGGGGAGCTTATAGGGCTTGGAGGTCTCATAAAGTTTGGGGAGTTCATAGGGCTTGGGGTCTCATAGTGCTCACAGGGCTTGGGGAGCTCATGGAGCTTGGGGAGCTTATAGGGCTTGGAGGTCTCATAGACCTCACATATAAAGTTTGGGGAGTTCATAGGGC
This sequence comes from Mesitornis unicolor, assembly GCF_000695765.1. Lineage (NCBI taxonomy): Eukaryota > Metazoa > Chordata > Aves > Mesitornithiformes > Mesitornithidae > Mesitornis > Mesitornis unicolor. Next base: position 2,814 of record NW_010205223.1, on the reverse strand, counting down.
TTGGGGATCTCATAGTGCTCACAGGGCTTGGGGAGCTTATAGGGCTTGGAGGTCTCATAAAGTTTGGGGAGTTCATAGGGCTTGGGGTCTCATAGTGCTCACAGGGCTTGGGGAGCTTATAGGGCTTGGAGGTCTCATAGACCTCACAGGGCTCAAGGGGCTCACGGGCCTTGGAGAGCTTATAGGGCTTGGGGGACTCATAGGGCTTGGAGGTCTCATAGGGCTCATGGGGCTTGCGGGGCTCACAGAGTTTGTGGGGCTCATAGGGCTCATAGGGCTTGGGGGGCTCATAGGGCTCATGGGGCTTGGGGGGCTCATGGGGCTTAGAGGGCTCATAGGGCTCATGGGGCTTGAAGGGCTCATAGGGCTTGGGGGGCTCATAGGGCTTGGAGGTCTCATAGGGCTCATGGGGCTTGCGGGGCTCACAGAGTTTGTGGGGCTCATAGGGCTCATAGGGCTTGGGGGGCTCATAGGGCTTGGAGGTCTCATAGGGCTCACAGGGCTTGGGGGGCTCATAGGGCTTGGAGGTCTCATAGGGCTCATGGGGCTTGGAGGGCTCATAGGGCTTGGGGGGCTCAGAGGGTTCATGGGGCTGGGGCCATCTACAGCTCCCACTTTAAACAAGGATGCTGTGAGCAAAACGCCTCTGAACCCATGTCCCCATTTCCCCAGGGCTCTCGGGAAAAGACCCTGGGAAGGACAGGGCTAGGAAGACATAACTCCAAGAGAGGAAAATCTCTTACCTGCAGCGTTAGTGCCGGCGCAGCTCCCACTTCAGGACTGTTCCTTTTGGGTGTATTTCTTAATTTGGGCCGACTGGAGCTGGTTGCAGGTTCCCCGCAGGAGCTGCCGTGGGTGATCAGCGACGCCAGCTCCTCCATGCTGGGGTTCTGTGTTGTTTTACTGCGCTGAATCACAGCCGCTGGTCACGATTGAGTACAGTGGTGGGGAAGATGTAATTGCTGTGAGCGGTCCCTGGCAGCCAGCGGCTGTCTGCCTTGCGTTGAGTTTCCCCCAGGTGTGTGAAATGCCTCTCCCGTCAGAATTGCTGTTGTCATTGTGTCACCAAGGATAAAACAGCCAGCTTTTGACGATAGCACCTCTGGTGTGAAGAGCTGCTGGCAGCTTGGGTGCGTGGTGGCTTCGGCAGGTTTACCTGATGGCCGGGGAGGGTTTTGGGGAGGGCTGGGCAGCGTCCTCTGCGTTTGCTGTCACCCCCCTGAGATTTGGCTCCTCTTGCACCTGGGATTATCCCTGGGGAAGAGCATTGGTCCCGAAGCCATGGAGGTACCAGAAGGGATGCTGCAGGGTACGGTGCCACTTCTTCACTGGTTAACGCCAACTTGTCCCCGGCATTGACAGGAGGGGATGCACGATTTGGGGTCATAGTCAGGAAAACAGGGACTCTCTGGAGCCTGCTCAATTACAGTTTGCTTGTGGATGGACGCAGACCATTGCACCCCATGTGCCGTCCAAAATGCTGAATCCCTTCTGGAGACTTAACAGGTTTCCAGGTCCCAGCTCCAAATTGTTGTTACACACTTTGTTATGGTTTGGGAATGCAGTCCATTCAGGTAATGATGTGTCATAAAATACATCCTGATCATATATCATTAAACAGATAACTTGATTTTTCTCCCGTGGCCTTGGATGTTGGGCATGACAGGCAAACCAAGAGTGCCTCCTGCCCAAAACAAAAGGATGCTATGTGTATGCGTGATTGCCGCTTAACACCATATTTCTGATTTAAAAATTAAACGTTGGCCAAAGGTAATACTGACGTACTGTTACATCTGGCAATCGCAGATGTCCGTCCTTGCTCTTCTCCAAGGCGTAAATGGCTGCGTCTCTCTGGCGAAGGCCGTTGTTGGGAGGTGTTACAGAATTAAGAGATCGATTTCCTGTCTTGGTGATGCTCCCTCCAGACACAAGTCTGACCAGGCGCCGTGTTAATGTGGATGGCAAATGGGAGCCTGGCTCGTGCAGGGAATGTCTCAGTCCCCAAAAATCAGCCTCAGTAAACGGCAAGGACTGGCTGAAGGCAGCGCCCTCAGCTCCTCATCCCTTCGCACCTCCGGGCTGTGCCTTCCTTGTAACCAAATGGGCATAGCGGGGTAATCAGCACCAGGCACCAGCAGATCCTCCCTGGGCACCGTCCCCAGCCCCACCAGTGCCCCCAGTACAAGGTGAGGTGGTGTGGGGCTGGAAATTGCTGCTCACGTCAGGCAGAGCGAGCACGGTGCGGCTGTAAATGTGATTTATGGGTCCGGGCTGCTCCTCTCCCGGTGTGGTCGTTAAAGCGTCTCCCTGTCCCCATTAATTGGGCTCTGTGACCGTGAGAGCACTAACACAGGTTTGTGTGGTGAGGAGCGCGTCTCCACTCTTCCCGTTAAAGGGAAAACGAAGCAAACCTGAGAAACTTCATGAGCAGAGGGTTTGTGCCCGTGATGCTGGGCAGAGGGCGATGGTTTGGTCCAGCGGTGCCCGTGTCCTCTGCTGCCCAAGAGACCTGGGCCGTGTCCTGGTGCACGGTGATGATGGCGCAGCATCTGCAGCATCACGGCTGGGGAAACGCTGGGGCTTCTGCTTCCTGCACAGGCCGTGCTGTGCCATCACTGCCCAATTAGGGCTTTTAATTGGAATATAAAGGTGTTCTGATGAGTTGGAGTGTGTAAGACATCAGGTGATGATGCTTTTTGGTGAAATTGCTTCATAACCGTGTCCAAGGTGAGTTTAAAACACAACCTCCGTGTGAGCTGAGGCTGCTCTTGGTGCCTGAGCTCATCATTACAGAGCATATGTGTGCATATATAT